>NW_017306270.1:699037-702312 GCF_000935625.1 Nanorana parkeri
TATATATACACACACACACACACATACACATCAGCTTTACTACAGCAGATGTCTTGGGCAGATTTCAGTGGCCCCTGATAGTGTCTCACCAAGAGCCCCTTTGCCTTCCTTCCCTTCACAGGCAATTGTGGCCATGGCAGATCTTTTTCACCCAACCCACAGTACATGGTGAATGAACTACCTCTGCAGAATGTTTAGTTAGACCAACAGTAACCCAGACAATTCCAACCAAATCTAATCTCCTAAAGGGTCTCTTTTCAAACCAATGCTCCCCCAACATACCATGAGATGGTCCCATGATTCCACCATACATTATGCAATAGTTACTTCCCTTGCATGGTCAGCTTACCCACTCTTTGCTATTGAGGCATTAGGTTGGTTTTGCTGTATGTATAATTTAAAGCACAATGTCAGCATATTCATTCACAGGTGATTGCTGATATGGAATTCTGCTGTTTGTGAACAAATTATTTTCAAAAAATACACATTAATTTGTATTCATGAAGTTCTATGGTTGAGTGATCTCACCTTTCAGCTGGAAATTGAGAACAGATTAGCTAAGTGAGAGTAGTAATAAAGCATGCTGCCACATTAATGCGAGAATAAGAATGTCATTCCGCGCTCCATAATGTTCGGTGCCAGTAATTCTCATGCAATGTGTACATATCTTTACGTCTAGTTATTGATTCGTTTGACATAAAGACAGAATTACCATTTTAACTTCAACACACTGGTGCTGCAAAACATGTAATTACCAAGAACTCGTAGCTTTCTTTACTATTCAAACCCCACTAGTCAAAATGATATATCCCAGTATTACACAGCGGATATTTCTCTGTGCTGTGTTATTACAAATGTATATTTGTGTATTGCGTAATCTGCGTTCACATCAGAAATGACAATAGATTCTTTCCCTCTGTCTTTTTTAGCGCCAACAATAACTCTGACGGAAGCAAGTTAAACGGGCAAAGAAATCTCCAGGATTCTGCTGACGCACAAACGCAGCCAAGGAGCAACTACCACAACAGGAATAACATACAGAAACGGCTGGTTAAAGAGGGTAAATCGAATCTATTGTGTTGTGTTTGCTTTTTCTTATTGCGGAGAGGTGCAGTTGTAATTTGACTACACCGACTTTTACAGTAATAAAAAGAGTAGTGCGATAAGCACATCTGATTCCAAGGATCTCTTGCCAGTACACACATTGCATTATCGTAGCTCTGAATATACAGATGCACTATATGGTTTTATAAAGTGTCAGTCCCCATGGGGAAGAAGCAGAGGAATCGTTCAATACTATGGGCCGATTGCCGAATTTCCCCTTGCCAAAGAGGCCTGCATGACCTTGCGCTATTGGTGGCTCATGATGAAGGTTGATCTATACTTTATTTGCAGGAGTCATGGCATTTCTGTGTTTTCTTTCCAGCTACCTCAAAGGACGATTTTGTTCAATTCTCCTCTGCAGCATCTGCCGTAGGCTGGCCATTCCTGCCAGGAATTTTGCTATCACTGGCATCAGCTTCACTAATTATGGCTGTGTAACCAGATTTGATAGAACTAGAGCCATGCCCATTGAAAGGATATACAGTCAATTTCTTCATTTATGTTTGACCCACCACTGGCTCTTCATTGCTGTGCTGGGCACGCTGCAGAATCTGAGGCTCCCAGCTCAGCTGTGACAGGCCAAGCCACTGCTGTCTCCAGCCTGAGGCAGTACCCTGTAGATTTCTGTGGAGGATACACTAGCTAGAGGGAACAGAAATGAAAATACATTGGGAAACCAGTGATAGGTGAGAGCTCGGCTGAAAAGCCAGGCCATGCATTCATGTATAGTGGGTATGTACATGTACTGTATTTCTTTATCATGGGCAGGGCTAAAAAAAAAGAAAATTCCCTCCCCAGGTTACAACAATGACTAGGGATTTACCGATACCAAGTACCGTACTCAGTGCCTGTACAGATACTTTTCCAGCTCCAAAACTAGACTGGAGAGAAATTCAAAAATTAGGAGGCAGCTGTCATTTGTAAGGAGCACACGGAGCTCCTGGGATTTGTACAACTCTGTTTTAATGTATGATTTTGTTTTTTATAAATATATATAAGGGATGCACCGATACCATTTTTGCAAGTACAAGTACTGATACTTGTCCAAGTCCTCACAGATACGAGTACTGATACATTTTTATTTATTGTCATGTGACAGTTTTTCTAAAACAATATCGACTAATGATTTCAGGACAGTGGTGGAGAGCCAGAACCAGGTCCCAGCTGCAACCGCTGCAACCCTGGTAGTTCTCATGAAAAGTATCGGCACTGGTATCTGAAAAGTATCGCTGCATCCCTAACAATGACCTTAGATAATTTAGACATGTGTGCACACAGTGTTTCTTTTCCCTGCATGGGCTGCAATATAGCATTACATACCACTCCGCTACATTACATAAAAGTCGCACTAATGTGAATTATACTCATTTCCCTGAACCCCCCCCCCTTTCCCAAATTGGCTCATATACTCAGGAGAACATGTCCAGGAATATGAGCCACTGGCTCCGTATGCGAGTAAATATTTAGCACCACTGCAGTGTGCGTGTTAGGGGCAGTTTTACCTTGCACCGTTAACGAGGAACTTTACCCAAATCTTCAAAATAACAACAATGGCACCTTTAGAAATGTTTAGTAATGACAATCTACAAACGCATCATCTCAGGGGAGGAAAATGCCTTTCCCTGAGTTCTCATGAGATTACAGATGAGATCTCCCACCAATGCTCTGTGATGTAACCTTCCCAGGATGCGATGCTCAGGCACATTAGATAATTTGCGCCAAAGAGAACCAGGAAGTGGAAAAAAAGAAAAGAACTTGTGAGTAAAATAAATATGTTTGTTTAGCTAATGAATGCAAGATGATTTCATATCAGCATGCAGAGCTGCATGCTGATGTGATTTTTAGTCAAAGGGAGTACATGTCCACTTTAAGTGTGCTGTCCAGCTCCTGCACCGGAACCATTTCAAGGTACGGAGGACTGTAATTCTAGCACTGCAGATATGTCTGCATCAGCAAGTCCCTGCAGTTCCTTGTGCTGATGTCACAACTGCATATTTCTCTTCTGGATCCTGAGAGGACCTCACAACTGGGCAGCCAATATGAAGTGTCCATATGAAGCAGGCATGTGGTCAACCAAAGAAGGACTCCGGCCCCAATAAATAGCAGAAGAGAGACTGGATTTGTTTTTGTAATGACATTCATCAGCTGGAGGGGTGGTGTTGGGGGTGGGG
>NW_017306270.1:702380-728129 GCF_000935625.1 Nanorana parkeri
GGACGGGGGGGGTAGTGGGAGCCTAGAGATCAGCTTTTTATGTTGTTTGTACAAAAAACTGGCTACAAACCTCTTAATCTTAACTATAAAAAATAAGATAAGAAGGTTAGTAGATAAAAGACTAAATACATCATAACTGTTTAAGTTGCATCATCTTGATTAAATCAGATGTATTAGGACTGTCTGAGGCGCATCCACCATTTCTATCACAGACCTATGGCGCACATCCAGAAAATTGATTACCTTCTCGATTCCACCCTCTTTTGAGCCAAGTACTTAAGAGTCTGACTGGAGAAATTAATATTCATTCATGTAGCATAGTTAAGAGCAGTTTGATAGATACAAAAATCCATTTCTGTTTCTAGGTCATCTACAAATATGTTTTATTAACGGTTTCATCTGAAATCTACAATATATTTATGCCCAACGGGGCATAGGATGACTTTTGATCGACTCACCTAATAAAGGGCTTCATCAATCAGCGTGTCAGTATGAATTACTGTATTTATTTCCCTACCATTCCAAAGGGTTGTCCTTTAAAAAAAAACCAATATTACTTGAAATCCAGAGTTGTTTGGTGTAACCCGCTACTCCACACTGGGTCCTGCACCGCCATCTTCCTTTGTGACAATATCATGAGCCAACTACCTCTTCCAGGCTCTTGCAGCATGCCACTGCCCATGTGCAATGTCTGGTAGCCTCCTGGGGTGCATGATGTCAGTATTGCAAGAGACTGCGGGCAGCAGAGCCAGGTAAACTAAGAGGTTTAGAGCCAAAGGTATTTGCAAAAACTATGCAAATAAGTAAATCTATCTGCGATTCTGATAAGGTGGGGGGGGTGATTTTATAGAAAGACGGGTGAAGTAGGTGCAGTTGAGTTTTAAGCCCCCCTTCACACCTAAGTTCTCTGTAGCTCATAAATCTGTGTGAAAAACAGCTCAACACTAGGAATCTGATTGATGTCTATGACCCCAGTGCACATATCAGCGTTTTGTCACAAGCAGAAATATGCCTGTCACACACAAAATACTACATGAGCGACTTTGGGGCTGATTTGAGTGCGTTTTGTCCCATAGACAATAGAAAACGCTTGAAAAATGTGTGTAGTTCGCTCATTTTGCTCATTGACACGAATGTGCCAAAATCTACTCACAAAAACAAGCAAGGTAACATGCGCTCGTACAACACGCATAAAAAGCTTAGAAAAGTTGCGCGTAAAACGCGCTGAATAGGTGTCGCTTAGGTGTGAATCCAGACTTAAAGTGACATTAAAGGCTAACCCCCCCCCCAATGTTAGTGTAAGGACTTACCTTAAATCATGCCTCTTAATCCGACCATCTTCTTTAGTGTAGTTTTCAGATGTCCCTCCAATGCTGTTGCGGGTCTCTGATCCAGCGATGACTCCTCTGTCCTCCTCTCCTCTCATGTCCCACGGTGTCTGTGCGGGTGCATGCTGCTCTATAGACTTACCTTGCGTCTCTCCTCGTCTCCCGGCCGGACATCTGAAGTGCACATGCGCCCACCCGAAGATCCTTTGCGGCCGCCCGAGACTCTTCAGATGCTCGGACGGGAGAGTGCAGCGAAGACACAGGTAAGTTTAAACCTGTTTGAAAAGGATTTTTTTTTTTAAGTGTTTGCATATATCTACTGCTTGCTAGAAGTAGATCTATGCAAAAAACCTGAGGGTTTAATAACCCTTTAAGAAGCAGGCAGTTATTTAGTTAGAGCTCTGGGCGGGCTCTCACATGTCTTACTAGCTGTCCATTACTTGTTGGACACCCAAAGCCTCAGTAATAGGTGGTGAGAGGTGGTGTGAGAGCAGTGCTCTTATCATAAGAGTATTTGCATATTTGAACGCCCATGGATTCAGGGATGACAAAGAGCTCATAACATAATATGCAACACCACCTCTAAGTCTCGGTATATATTTAAAGCAACGCTAAACTGCACAATGAGAGCTTCACGGCATACATGTTACTTAAAGTGACACTAAAGTCAGGAGTTAAATCTTAAAAATGCATTCAAGTACCTTAACTATTCACAAAAATGTATCTTATTTGTGTATCACTCGGCTGTAGATCCTCAAATCAGCTCTGAATGGGTGTTGACACTGTTCTTCCTTCTGCTTTTGTTCCCCATGGCCTCTTTTGGGGCAGAATTTTACATTTTGGCCTTATAGATTGTAATCACAGGCAGGGCCTTCCTAAACCATCTTGTGGAGAAGAACTTGTCACGCTTCTTACCAGAAATCCCAGTGATAGGGATCGTCGATGTTTAGCCTGATGAAGGGACCCTGCTAGGTCCTGAAAGCGCTTGTTTTCCAACTGACAATCTGTTCAATAAAACGAACAACTGATGATCTGAAAAGGATTTTGGTGTGCTAGTGACATTCTTCTCTTCCTAACCATCGTGTCTTTGACTTGTATTGTAACTGTAATGCAGGAACATGCGGTCAGGGGAGGAGGGTGGGGCAGAGCCTCACCAAGAATTATGGAGGAAAAAGCTGTCAGCTTCAAGTCTGAAGTTGACAGCGTTTTATCCATTCAGAGCGGCTTGTAACATGTTACACAGCAAGGAAATCCTCCCCACTGTGTAACCTGTCATGGACGGAGCCCTGTGTGTTAATTACAGGCAGTGCTGCATCCAGCTTTTGACAGGTAGATAGGTTACACAAGCAGTGGGGAAGCTCGCTGCTGTGTAACCTAACTATTGAAGCCAGAGCTGTCGCAGCCTCTACTCTTTTTTAGAGGCGTGAGCTCTGTGGATGGCTTGGACCAATGGCAAAGAGTCATTGGTCTAAGCTGTCCAGTCAAAAAAAGAAGAAAAAAAACCCACTGAGGCCATCGATCTCGATGCCTCAGCAGTGACGAGCAAGTGAGAGACAGGGAGACTCTTCCCTGTCTCCTCCCTTCCTCCTGTACACTAGCTTGGGGATGGATTGGGGGTGGGGCTTCAGCGTGCGGGGCTTTTGCTGGCGAGGCGGAACGTGCTGGGGAATGCCTCACCCGGAAAAACAAGAGGTACCGCACGTCACTGCTGTAATGTCTTCCTTATATTGTAAAGCGCTGCGCAAACGCTATATAAATCCTGTAATATAATAATAATAGATCTTAATGAGAGCACTTGGAAAATGGAACTTAAAGCTAAATGTAGACTGCACAGCTGGGAAATATTAACGATGTAAAAAGATTAGTCCATTTTTAGTCTGGAAAGAAAAACTAAAGTTAATGGAGTTTGCCAGTGGCTTCATTTCATGGCAGACCTATCCCAGTTACGTTCTGATTATTTTACAGTATATTCTGCATTACCTTCCTCCAGAGCAGCAGTAAATGTACCTGCTTTATGTTGCTCCTGACTGTCAAGCACAGTGACAAGGAGCTACGAGCACCTGAAATTGACTTGAACAGCAAAATAAAGCAGATTACCGTCTACGAGCCTGTCATTACTGTTACATCAGTGTAATATAATAGTAATTTGTCTTCTAGGGCCTTGCATAACATTTTATTGCATGTAACCAACCTACACTTGGCACACGTTTCATCTCCAACAATGTCGGAATAAAGTGGGAGTAGCCCAATCAAATAAAATGTAAATGAACACCAGGTTAGTTGTTTATAAAATAAAATCTCTTTTAGCTGTGCAATCTCTTGGTGCAATGTTTAATGTCCTTGTACCTCTGTCACATTCTAGTGAATTGGTATTTTACTACATCAGTCAAATTATTCATCCCCCTATTGATTTATAATTAGAAAAAGGTTGAGACTCCCAAGTACAGGGCTGCATGGTGTCATTTGCCGATCCCACTCCCATTGTCTACAGTTGTCGTGCATGGTCATGTAAGCCATTTAAAAAAACGGTAAATCAGGGCTGTGCCTATAATAAGGTTACCTCAGGCAGCATCTCATTGGGTAACGTGGGGGGGGGGGGGGGGGGGGGAGTGTGCCTGCCACCTCCTTTCCGGCCAGAGTGTACCAGGTTTGTCCCAGAGCTCTCAGCAACCTGGGATGCTCTGGCCGGCATCTCTTTCAGCTCCTGGCAATCAGCGACATTAGTGAGTTGGGCAGGACGCCACTACCCCCCGACTCAAGGGGTGAATAGTCTGGGGACACCCCTGATGGTAATAATAACATTTCCCCATTGGGTATAGAGTTTGGTTGTTATAACATAAACTGAATGAAGACAAAATGTATCCATTATATTTTTATAGGGGAAAATTCCATTCTATGTTTTCATGGTCAATTTCTGCACAGGACTAATCTAATACAGGACAGTAAAGAGGATCTAAATCATTTTCATATTCCGTGCATGTACACTAAGGGGTCCATTTATATAGGTTTTCACCCAAGATTCACACATTTCTAAATGGATTTTATTAGAAAATGTGAGTCTTGTGAGAAAACTTTTATAAATACAGAATGCTTTTAGAATCCTACCTACTGGTATGTCCCATGTGGCAGGTGCTGTAGTGACTGCGGATGGCGCCGCTTCAGATTCAAGTAGTAAAGTATATCACCAGCACACTGTGGTTCAATCTTCAAGAAGTGATCATTTTATTGCAATGTGTGCATCAATAAAATGATCACTTCTTCAAGATTTAACCATAGTGTGCGCGTGATATACTTTATGACTTGAACTTTTATACATAGACCCCTAAGTAATGTGTAACAATTAGAGGTGGTTGAGGGGCCCATAGGTACGTGTGCAGTGGCCTTTGTATCCTTGACTGTTGGTACACACCTTGTGTTAAACAGACCAGCCCCGTTCTATTGCCTCTCTTATTGTAATCTGTGGGAATGTCACAATGTTGCATAGGTGCCAATAAGTCACCAGTGTGGAAGGGAAGAGATATATACATACACACACAAAAATTCAGAATTGAGGTAGATGAGCCAGACAACTGGCGTTTTCAAAAGGAAAGGTTTAGTATTGACTGGCTCCATATTTTTATAATATTTTATTTAAAGCTACCACAGCCACTTCCAGGCAATCATGTGCAATCACCAGATTATCTAGGTACACATCCTAGATCTGGCCTGAAAGACGTCATAAGATGAAACAGCAGTACTACTTACGACCACTAGAGGGGGGTCCAACCCATCACAGTTTATGCCAACAGTGGGATGCAATACACTCAACACATTGCTGGGGCATGTATGTACACACTTTAATACATTCTACACATTAGACCTTTACTATTGTAGAATTGCAAGTTATAAAAACAAAAATGCGGACTTTCCTTCACGGTTTCAGTTTAGGGACAGAGTCACTTTAAGTGACATCACACATACCTTGCCATAGTAGTTTGTAAAGCTGGCTGCACGCTATAATCCGTAAGACATCATTGCATTTTGGTTTGATGACCTGACTTTACTTCATGCTTTGATCCTGTTAGGAAACTAATCCAGGATTAGACTTGATTAGTTTCCAGCCTTGTTTACTTCAGGCCTGATTTAAAATTTAGAAACAAAATATCACTTTCCCCATCTCGAGCCAGGCTTCTTTTGGTTATGAAGGATAAGCACAAATCAATACAGGCTTTTACTACAAGTGACTCCTGTTTCTTTTGCCAACCCATAAACTGAATTTGAGAGGGGAATTCTAGCTTCTGCCTTGTTATTATTAATAGGGCTGGTAATTATTAAAATTTTCGTATTCGAATAATCGAAAACATTTTAAATCGATTAATTATAACGCACATACAGATCCAACTACATTGGCCTTTACACATACAGCACAGCAATGGAGTAATAAAATGAACTAGGATCACACTAATCCAGCACGTTATTAATCTCACGTGCCCCAATCAATATGGCCGCCGCTTGAGTGGGGCAACTCAGAATAATAACGTGCTGGATTAGTGTGATCCTAGTTCATTTTATTACTTCATTGCTGTGCTGTATGTGTATAGGCCAATGCCTTGGCTGGCGCTCGTGCAGAAAGTTTCTTGGGCAAACTCACCGGCCCAAGTGGCTCCAGGGGCTAACGAAGGGGGGAGGAGTCCGGTGATGCCACTGACATCAACGTCACTGAACTCCTCCCCCTTCCCTTCGTTAGCCATCACAGACATAGATGTCACCGGACTCCTCCCCCCTTCCCTTCGTTAGCCGACAGAGCCGCTTGGGGAAGGGGGGGGGAGTCCGGTGACGTCGATGTCCGTGACAGGACTCCTGGAAGCTGGCGGAGAGGTGAGTGTTTTCATTAGCGATCAAAATCATTTTAATGGATCAAAAAGTTTAACGATTAATCGAGAAATTAATCTATCCACAGCCCTATTATTAAACAATATAAAAATGATTAAAGCGTTGTATCATATATATTCATGTAAAGTAACCAGGGTCAGATTTCCCACAAGGTCAACCATGGCCCGGCCTTGGGGCAGCCGGAGTGTGGAATTCCCATCTCCCAATACCCGGGACATGCAGTTCCGGGCGGTAGTTGTTTTCTACATTTAGCCCTGCTTTGGGCAAACAGATGTAAATGTACAGCGCGGAAGCCGCTGCTTGTTTTGCACAAGTGATCCCGGCGATGTCGCCGAGATCACTTGTATGCAGCCTGCAGGTCTGCAATTCTCCATGGACGACTGAGACTAATGATAGGGCATCAATAGGGCAGCTTGGGATGGGGGGAGCAGCGCCTGAAGACAAGGGATTGTGCTGCCTGTTTATGTCATCTGTCTTCAAGGGTTGTTAATTTACAGTTTTGTAGATCGCACAGGTTTGCTTTAAGCGAATAAAGCTTTAAAGAGGGATTGCACACGAACAACATTTCTTATTGTGATCTGTAACCTTAAAGTCATACAACACCCCCTTGCCCACAACCCTTCTAACGCTATAGACATCACTCATAGATCAGCAGTACTGATCTGTTGCTGATGTGTAAGAGATACGTGATCAGTGAGGCGTTTCTGCACTTTAGTATTGGTGTACCAAGGTAGGAGACACTTTGCTCAGCATTACCTCCCTACCCACCAACACAGAGCCCATAGACCACCTAGATACTAAGATCATAAGATGATAAAAGGTTGACTTGTATTCGATTGGTATAAAACATGTTCTCAAATAAATATCTATAGTCTGTTGCTTATTTCTATACACGTATTCCAGACCATCTATATAGTTTGAACTACATAGCCATTAAATGTCTGTAATTTCATTTTAGTGCCCACCTCCAGCACAGCAAGGACCTTTACAAATGGCCACAGACCATGGCCTAGTGCATTATGGTAGTTGCAAAACTGCTGATTAATCAGAATCAGAGATGATTATCCAGAAGGCAACTTAGGCAGCCAAGCTCCCAATGAATGTTTTTGTGCGGGCAAGTAAAAGCATCATGCACCTGCAGTAAACCAGGAGATATCACAAATGGTCAAAGCTGGACCTGCTTGTCCATCATAAGGGGGAATCTGCTTGTAGGCAGTTGGTGTCTAATATGAACATAAAAAGGAAGGGAAGGAGCGCAACTGATTGGCCCACGCTGTGTGGAAGGAAAATGATCAGGGGTGTGTGGCACTCACGTGTGGTGGAATGGTGGTGCAAAGGTGGAAACTCCTGGTGATGTTATCGTGAGGTCTGATCTAGGTGGCAGATGGGTTTTTGATGGTCAGATGTGGATCCTCTGGGAATGGGGTGGTTGGTGGCGTGTTGAAATCGGCGTGGAAGAAGAAAGATACTAAAAGGTACATCCCTGATCATTTTCTTTCCCCACAGCGTGTGCCAGTCGGTTGTGATCCTTCCCTTTCTTTTTACGTTCATGCTATACAGTTAGACACTTTTATCTAACAACAAAAGGAGCTGTACACTGGCCTCAACATATTGTACCCCCAAGAGTGCGCTAACCAATCAGTCTCAATTTTTTACTTTCTAGTTGGCTGTAAGGGATAGGAGGTTGTAGGTCTGTTGTGGTCTCCATTAGACACCAAGGAAGGTGCCATCTTAGCCTCTATTTGGATTGTGGTTGCCATGATGCTTCACATGTGATCAGCTATGACACCGACTATTTGAAGGCTTGAAAGATCGGTTGAAAATTAAAAATAAGCACACTGGCAATCTTGACAGTTGGCATGCCTTGAAGTAATGGTTTTGGGAGACCATTTAATTGGTGGGTCTCGTTCTGCTTTAAGTTACATTCACTAACAAATTTTAAAAATGTGTCTTCTGTTTCTCATTGACAGGAAAAGACAATGACAGCGGGAGAAGCTCTTTGAGTCCACCACAAGTCCCAGACGAAACGGAGCATTGCTGTCCAGACAACAACTTCTACCCCGTCATGGTCGGACAGGAAAGTCGCATTTTGTGCTGAGGATGTCACACACACACACACACACATGCACACACTACATGGACTTATTTCTAATACGTACAGCACAAGAAAGGGCTTAGTTTTTTTTTTTTTCTTAAACGATCACTTGGAAGTAGCAGATTTACATGCATGGATTAAATACAAGGATCTCAGCCAAGTTCTACAACCATGGATATATTGTAACGGTACATGGGACACTATTCACAGATGTGGTTACTTCTCGAAGGTCCATTCAGACTATGGCAAGAGCTTGCTCACTGGAATGCTCGAGTATCTGTTGTGGCATTTACACCATCACATCTTGTTAAGGTGACCGTTTGAAAGCCAATAGATACTGCCTATAGTACAGATCGGTACTTCGGTGGAAGCTTGTCCAAAATGAAAAGCAACAGCAAAATGTTCAATTGCTCACAGATGGAAAAAAAAATGTTTAGACAGGTCCTCAATACGCATCATGTTTGACCTTTAACCATCAGCCTTGCTTTTAAACCTGGCGGAAATTTACTGCAAAAAGGTCAAATGCAAATCGGATTTCACTTGCAAACGCTGTGTGTGGCAACCCCACCGGCTGTGCAGGGATTCTCTTAAAAGGCATATGGGATTGCTAGAAGTCATTTCTAAAAATACATTGGGCGCTACATGGTTGCTTTTACTTTCCCCTTAGCCTAGAAGTTAGTATGACATGTTATGTGGGCAAGTCAGCCGTAATAATTGTATCCTCTGTGGATTTAGACATGATCACTGATTTAATGGAGCATGAAGAAAAAAGAAAAGAAAAAAAATTCAGCAATATGCACAAAGCTTATAGGACATACATTCTGTATATAAACAAGTGCAATGCGATTTGTGTATACTTCATCTTCGTGTTGTTCTACATTGCAGAAGAGATGGAAGTTGTCTTAAAGCGTTTTGCTGAGCATCCTCGGTGCTGTGCTTTAAAGCAACAGCGAAGCCGAAGGTGGCAAATGCTGAGGGCGAGTGCAGACAATGCCGTGTGCGTAGAAGCACCGTATTTGATGTTAGACGCTTTCACCGTTTCCCATGTTATTTGTTACAGTCGGCTGAAGAAAATAGAACGTAAAGAGGAATTTATTTTATTTTTTTAATCATCATCTAGTGTTTTGACCAAATTGCCTCTGATCCTTAAGGTGTGCATGTTTCCTCAGCATCGCTTTTACAGACTGTAGTAATGGGAACGGCGGATGAAGGCTGTTATTTTGTGCAATTTTTTTTCTCCCATCTCATAGTCATTGAAATAAGTAATTTTGTGCTTGTAAGACAAGTTGCCAAATCCCTGATAAACGTGAACATAGTGATCTGTCTTTGCAGTATAATTTCAGTAACTACGGAATGATTGGATCTATGCAGGAAAGCAGCTTAAGGTCCAAAGTCGATACAAAAGGATGTGAATGAGTATTTTTTTAAAAATCTGGAAATGCTTTTAGCGGCAGCTGGATTAGCTCAAATAAGTATTTGTATACATAAACCGAATAACTAGACCTGTGGGGATAGAGTGACCAATGTAGAGGACACTTACACCAATCACATGAGAATGGCAGGATTATTCATTGTTATATGTCTGCTCTTTGGTTTAAGCAAGAACCAAAATCATTCTATTTGGATGGAACAGGTGAGGAAGAGGAGTGCCATCCTTTATATTACATTGGCCAATCATATGCTAATAATTTATGCTACACTCTCTGGCTCATCAGTGATCACTGAAGATGATCTTGGGAGACTAGACACTTACTACAGGAGACCCAAGGGCAGGTTAGCAACTCAAGGGTAGGTTAGAGATCCAAGGGCAGGTTAGAGACCCAATGGCAGGTTGGGGAGATTTTGCCCCACTTGCTTTTCATGTCTGCCCTTACCAGCAGTCTGGGGTCACATGGGTGCCCCCCTGTTCGTCATGCACTGACTAGTAAATGCACATGTTGCATAAACAGGAAGACATTCAAGGGCTCATCATTTGAAGCATCAAATCCAGCTTTACATACTTCAGGGTTCATCCCTGTAGTCTGCTGATCATAAATTATCCAACATGCTTTTGCTTTCAGCCCACTGTGCCCATGTACTAGAAATTACTGCAGCACATGCTAGAAAAAGTCACTTTAAACCTTAATGTGGTCTGGTAGAAGGGGAAGAAGTATATGTCTTTTTCTTGATCTTTCCTTCCCTTCAGCATCCATTGGTTTATTGTTCGGGTGGTGTTGAAAATCCTATTGTGTAATAACCTTGTTAGCTGTTGTATAAAGCTCCCTTGCGTTTCCCCCCCCAACAAGTGATCAAGAGGTTCATCAGGTAAAGGCTCTTGAAAGCTGCTGTATGACCTGCTATGGATTCAAATGGTCAAATCTTTCAAGTGAAACACAGTATTGACCAAGTAATCCTAAGGTGGAAAGGTTCTGTGTGGAATATTTTTTATAGCAGACCTCTAGAGCAAGGATACATCAGTAATGTTAAAGAAGACTATTATCAGCCTGGCTACCATTGCCTTTAGTACCTTCAAAATCATGGACCTGGCAAGCAGGAAGCTATTGGAATCCGAAGGCTGTCGGAACTTCCGAGCTACTTTTTGTTATTGTTTCATTCAGTGATGTAAAAGTCAGCGAGTTGGCATGAGAGCCAGTCAACCTTTTGTCATGACAGGTTTATTACCACTCTTGCAACGCCCCCCCCCCATTATACTTGTGCAGTGGGTAGTGTGCACTGACAACACACAGCCCTAGATGTCACATACTAAGAAGTGTAGATGTTTTACATGACCTTGTAACACTTTCTTTCTTTTGTAAATGTTAAATGTTCCAAGCCCTGTTACACACAGAAAAAAGTCTAAAAATGTTAACTTTTGGAGAAAGTCTAGTGAGACATTTATATTGTTATTTCTTTCCTTGCATGATCCTTTAAATCACATGCAAGCATTTCTCTCATAAACAGTGTATATACTGTAAGTACAGGCCAAAGGATATATACAAGATTTAATTTTGCTACGAATAAAATTAACATTAGGGTATACAGAGAGGCACTGATTGGTGGCGTATGTGCTGAAATACTTTATATAAGAAGGAATTTATGTAAGTGGGGTTGTCTGGATGTGCCACCAACAGAACTGTGTCTGGCCTACAGGGAGCTGGTGGCACATAGTTCAGCCTGACCACTAGGAGCTGGAGAAAAAGGAGAAGAAAAACAGGAGGGAGCTCATGAGAAACAAAACTGGGTATCCACAGGAGTTCTTTCTTCTGCAACAGAGGGAGAATATGGGAGGGAAGGTACCATTTAAGGAAAGTGGACTAGATTATACGGATAATTTAGCAGCAATCAAGTGATCAACTCTTGGGGTAGTTATCACCAAAGCTCAGAACTTAGGAAAACTGATGGTAGGTTCATAAGCAAGCTTTCTAGCTGTTTGGGACACTGTGGCAGATTTCCTTTTAATCTGTACTAATAATTTAAAAATAAGATGGCATCATACTTTGTCACAAATGGGGGCACAGTCCATAATGAAGACCTTACACTTACCAATACTTTGTACTTTATTCCAATACTTTGTAATAAAAAATACGTCTGTGAAGGTTCTCATTCATCCAGGTCATGGTATATCTGTAAAAAATAAGTCAAGGCAACTGCACTTGCTGTATTTTTCTTGAAGACGTTTCACTGGACATGCGACCAGCTTTCTCAATTGATGTCCAGTGAAATGTCTTCAAGAAAAATACAGCAAGTCCAGTTGCCTTGACTTATTTTTATACAGATAGAACAAAAAATAAATTTTTGCTGGCGTTGGTCTTTATTTAGTTAAGCAAAGACCATCCAGCATTTCCTCAACAGCTGCTATGGTGGAACGTTGCCTCCCAACGGTTCGAAAAGACTATCAGATTCTCCTTCATCTGTCAGAAGGTTGTTCTATAAAGATGAAGCGAAGGAAAAAAATGCAAACTAAGCAAATATGGAGCTTTTAGCCCATCACAGCTAAATCAGATGTCTTAATTATAGTGAATGAAAGGTAAAGCCTAATTTGTACAAATCGGTAGTGTTTCATCTTTCATTCTCTTGAAAAATCTAATAAGTGTCTCTGAGCACTAAAGCTGGCCATGCACTGGGGCCATACCTGCGGGACTGAACAAGAACAAACAAGCTGTTCTCTAAATCTAGCTTGGATGAGGAATTCTCTTATGTGGGATTTACTTTTGTCAAATGTAGGGGAGGCCCTCACTGGTCAAATTTAAGTAATCAGAACTCCACTTTTACACCAGCTTTTAGAAATCAGGCAGATTGTTCACATAAGAGGCCATGGCCATATCTCTACTGCAGGCAACAAATGCAACTGGCCAAACCCCTAGTTACTTGTGTATCCTGTAAGGGTGCCCATACACTGTGTGAATCTCGCACAGTGTATGCTGCTGTCTGCACCCTTTCAGCCAGCATCCCTCGATCAGCTAATCGAAGGAGCTGACTGGAAAGTCAGAGCGGGCAGCCAATGAGTTGCCAGCTCTGGTCGGGTATTCTGACATCGGCCACCACCTGCTGTCAGAATACAAGGCAAATCGCGAGGATTCCTCGATCGACACACTCAAGATGCAGGAATCTTCTCTCTCTTTCCCGTTCAGCCCGCAGTGTATGGCCAGCCTAAGGCAAGTGCTTTAACATACACGTTTTAAAGCATTATGTTACTAATTTTTGAATGGGCTGGCAATACACCTCAACTTACAAAAACAACTGGACCTGCAATATTTTAGGCAAGGCAGCATGCCACAACTCATGGCACCCAAATAGATGGCACCAGAGTGCACATTGTACCGTGCATTAGCAAATGTGCAGGACCATAAAGCAGGGCTGGACAAATCCCAGGAGCTAGGTAGCCAACGCGTCTTAAAAATTACAGCCGACACCCAACTTTTGAGGTTTTCTCTAAAAAAAATAAGACAG
The DNA here is from genome assembly GCF_000935625.1 of Nanorana parkeri. Lineage (NCBI taxonomy): Eukaryota > Metazoa > Chordata > Amphibia > Anura > Dicroglossidae > Nanorana > Nanorana parkeri. The sequence goes on from NW_017306270.1 coordinate 715,605, forward strand.
ACTGGCTCCTAAATTAAATATTCATTTGTCCACCCCTGCCCTAAAGTATACCAAAACTCAGAATTTAGTTCTGCTGTAAACAAATCATTAGATCAGAATATTATTATTATTATACAGGATTTATATAGCGCCAAGAGTTTGCGCAGCGCTTTACAATAAAAGGAAGGCATTACAATCACAATACAATTCAAGACAAGATGGTAAGGAGGGCTGAATAAATATACTAGCTACCTTAACTAGGAGATCACATGGTACTAGTCTTGTCCCAGGACATGTGACACAATTCCATAGCAGCCGCGCATTTGGATGCTGATCATTGTGAATTAGGACTTTGCTGATGTCCACATCCACAGTGCAACTTTGCAGTTGCTCACATGACAGAACACGGTGGTATCTCCTACTTATAACAAGCATACCTTCATGGCAGTTCTTCTACTAATGCCTCCCTAGTTGTGTAAACCAAACCCAAACAGTGGGTTTAGATCCGCTTTAGTGGGCAGCATTTACCTATAAAGACGCGACTCAATGCATAGGAAATCTCCTTACCTGAGGTTAAATAAGGAGAATAATGTATGTATGTGATGTGAACATAGCTCAAGAGCCATAGTGAAAGCAGCATATATTGTACAAATACAGAAAATTGCCTTATTAAATAGCAATAGCCAGTTACTGTGTAGAAGGTGAAGGAAACGGGACCCTAAAAGCAGGGATTTGGGTTTTCTAAATGCACATGTTAAATGATAATATTGCCTTTTACAACCCTATGGAGAGGGGATGTCTTATAGGTGTAAGGGACCCTATGCACCTCTAGGAACCCTCTGAATACGTCTCAAGGAAAAAAGTATGTCAATAATCCAGCATTTGAAAATAAAATGTGTGTCCTTTATATGGCAGATTTGTTATTGTGCTTAATTCAATACCTACACAGTATTTCATATTCATCAATGTGCAATTTTTTAAACCAGTGTATTACATTATACAGTATACATAAATAAATTAAAAAATGATATAATTGTAATTAGAGTCTCAGCAAGCTTATCAGATGCAGCCAGTAATCCAGCATACCCTGGTATGAACTGTCACAAGAACTCATAGCTATGTGCTTATATTTTACCTTTAAAACTGGAGCTTAAAGTGTATGGAAAGGCAATTTATTTTAGTTGGATACAGTATAGAAGGATTTATTGCTGTGTGTCCCGGGCTGCGGACATTCACCCCTCTATTTGTCCTGGTGACCATTGTCACAGAGACAGAACAAAATAGGAAATCCAAAATGTTAGAGTTGTCACCAGAACAAGAAGCAAAGGGAAACCCTCTAATGGGGATACCTATGACTTCTGTCTTGGACCCTTTTACAGGATGTTCCAAACAGGTCTGCCTATTAGTTTTTCAGGCAGACCTGATGGGTAGCTCAATGTTAATCTATGGGGAGTGCGATATAAAACGGACGTGCATTTACATTCAATTACCTCGGAGTCTGTCTAAATAAAAAAAAAAAAGAAACAGCTTTCCATTTTGGCAGATCTACACAGGATGAATCAGAGGGAATCGAATTTAAACACAAATGTCCACTTCTGTCCAACTCCCCATAGACCTAACACGAGTCTGTGTAGTTCAGTTTTTTCCTCCATTGCAATATAGAAAAAACTGAACGGACCCTACTGCTCCGATCAGCACATAATCTGTGCATGGATACCCTGCTGATCGGAATGGAAGAAATGTGAATTCTGTTCACTTTAGAGAGATTTATTTTCATTTCCTGTTGTGTTCCAAGGACAGGAAGTGAATGAAAGACTGCTCAGCTGTACACTAGCAGCAAAAATAATAAACCTAAGTTCCCGTTCACACCAGGGACTTGCAGCATGGTAAAGCACGTTCCCGCACCTTTGTGGGACTTTGCCTACTGCGTTTGGTGTGTATCCCCATTGATCCCCATTGGGTTACTGGATGCGTGCCAACTGCCGAAAAGCAGTACATGTTGTAAATTTGGCAACATAAGTTCCACTTTTTTTCCCCCTGCATTCTCAGGGAAAAAACTAAGTTGATCTGCAGCGTTTGGGGTGCCATTACCCAGGGACGCGCGGTTAGGTGAGGCAGAGCCTCACCTAGTATTATGGAGGAAAAAGCTGTCAGTTTTAAGTCTGAAGCTGACAACATTTTCTCCATTCAGATCGGCTTGTTACAGGTTACACAGCAGGGAAATCCTCCCCACAGTGTAACCTGTCATGGACGGAGCGCTGCCTGTTAATTACAGGCGGCACTGCATTTGACTTTTGACAGGTAGTTAGGTTACACAGCAGCGGGCTTCCCCACTGCTTGTGTAACCTAACATGGTGAGGCAAGAGCTGTCACAGCCTCTACTCTGTGTTAGAGGTGTGAGCTCTGGATGGCTTAGACCAAAGCCCCATTGGTCCAAGATGTCCAATCAAAAAAAAATAAAATAAAAACCACTGAGGCCATCGATCTCAATGCCTCAGCAGTGACGAGCAAGTGAGGGACAGGGAGACTCCTCCCTGTCTCCTCCCTTCCTCCTCCCCACACAGCTTGGTTACCGAGCTGGGGCTTCGGCGGGATGGGAGCGGGGCTTCGGCGGGATGGGGGATGCCTCACCCAGCCCAAAAGGCACGGCATGTCACTGCCAGTACCTAGTAATGGCAATGCAAGCGCATTCCACGTTTGTGCATGCATCGTGAAGGCGCATTGTTTGATGCGTGTTTACAATACACCTTGGTGTGAATTGGGCCTAAAAGGGGTTTTAACCATTCCCTTCTCTATCCAAAACTAAAAAATCTATTAAAAAAACTTAAGCTTTCCATACACTTTAAAAGGGGGAGATCTGTAATGACTAAAGTTCCTAGATCAACTCCGTTGTTCTTAACATTACTAGATTGTTCTAGGACAAGAAATCACAGGTCAGTTGTAGACATTCTTATTAACCCAATTTAATTAGCTTGCATTTACTACTTGGAGGGAGGGGGGAGAGATGCACCCCCCTACCTTTAGTAAATGTACCTGTGGTATGGGAAGGAGAGGGTTAATACGGGAATGTCAGTAAATTGTGTAAGCTCCATCCGAATATTAAAAACACTGGAACTCCAATTTATAATACAAAGGCTTGCGGTAATAGACTCTAATCTTGTTGAGATATAAATTTATATGACCAGATATTTCTTACAAAGGGAAATAAAAAAATATTTGTGTTTTCAGACAAAAAAATGGAACGGAGAATATATAGAAATAAACACAATTTCTGTTCTATAGAAGTTTTACCAAAATGTATTAATATAATTACTTGTCCGACTTCTGGAAGGAATACTTCTGTGTTCCTCGGCATCCTCCAGCACCTACAGTCCTTATTCGGGAACACTTTGACACAACATTAATAGTGTTGCGGTGAGATTTTGTTGTGTTCCTCTCGGGAAGCAGATTGTGTACAACTCTTTGTGGTATACACACCCCTTGTGCTTCTGAATATCTGTGAAAACCAATGTATGTGCTAAATAAAACTTCAAAAACAGAGAACTGTGTACTGATGTATTTTTTAACAGGCTCCTGTTCTGCAACTTGTAGACTACATAATGAATGAGTGCTGAAGGTTATATATCGGCAGGCAAGAGACACCAAGTCACATCGACGCAATTGAAAGAAAGTTACCGCACAGACAAAACTAACAATACACATTCCACATATCTGGGTGAACGAAGGGCAAATTCTGACCACTCCGGTATATACAGCCTGACCACTGAAAGTTGCTTTGCTTGCAAGACCTGCACTTAGGGCCCGAAGGTAGTCCTGCGCTCCCTTTGTGTGATGAAATCATTGCCAACTAACAAAATAAATATCAGATAAAGTTTCCAACTCAGCAAATTCACTTTTTGGATCATTTTGCTTTGCTACAAGTTCATCTTAAAGGTAATTCAGAGGTAACCCATCGCACTCCAAGCCAATGTATCCTTATGTGTAGCTAAAGGGCCCGCTCACACCAGATGCAGTGCGTTCCGGACCGATTCTAGCCAGAACGCCTCTCATTGCCGCCAGCTCACTATTTTGTGGGGCAGGAGGGGGGCGTGGCTGACCATTAAAGTGAATGGCACCGTAGCCACGCCCTCCGGCCGCAATGCGATCGGCCGCACGGGATCGCAAGGCACATTATGCCTGCGGTCCGGTCTGGTGCAATCAAAATAGTGCTTGCAGCATTTAGATCGGACCGGACCCCTCCTACTCCACAAAAAAGTGAGCCGGCCGCAATGCGAGGCAGTGTGTTCTGGCTAGAATCGGGCCGGAACGCACTGCATATGGTGTGAACAGGCCCTTAATGAGTGGCCAATGGATGGCACCATCAGACTGAAGGAGTAATAAGGTCACCAGCACACCAAGGCCCACTTCATCGATCCGTCTTTTATTGACGTTTAGATAAAGATGGTGTCACAAGAAAATGCATCATTTCTGAACCGCATGCGGTCCCCTTCATCAGGCAAAACAATGTACATATAAACAATGTAGAAATCGTTAGATGCTGGGGCTAATGTATACAAATTCAGCTGCAGTCACTGTTTGGGTATTCAGACAGCTGCAGGTGCTGCAACCTTCAGAATACAATAGCTGGCAGGGGAGATTCCTCCATCCATGCTGTTTAGAGTGGATAAGGGAATCAGTGGATTTTTCTCCTGCGGGGCTGAATGAGAGAAATCTGACAGTGTATTGCTAGCTTTAGAGGGCTGTTCCTTCACATAGAGGGGGTATTTCTTAAAAGATTCACAGAGCCATTCATCCTGCAAAACTGAATCTACTTTCATTGTTTTGAATGGAGACAAAAACAAAAGTTATTAGTATATTTTCTTTGCAGGTTGAATGTAATATCAGCAAAATACCTCAATATGGCCACTAGATGGAGCTGAGGAGCATACAAAATATTTCCTGTGCTACTCAGCTCCATCTAGTGGCCATAATGTGGTATTTTCCTGATCACTCTTATACATGAATTACGTTTGACCTAAAAAGAAAATATACCAAATAACATTCCTTTTTACATCCATTCACACAGAACGGATATACATATTCAGTTTCCCAGCAAAAACTTCTCTGCAAATGTTTTATCAATACTCCCCTGACAATAAATTCACCAGACTGAAAAAAAATTCTGCAACAGGGACATAAAAATGAATTTTAAGTATGGGAAGGCTAAAACCCATCTACTTTTTATTGCTTCATCGTTGTACCTGGTGCAGATTTTCCCTCACTTCCTGTGTGGTGAAACTGTTGTCCAATTACAGTCCAACAAAGTCCCAGATAGTAGTAAAAACCCAACATGTGTGATTATACTTCCCCACTCTGTAAAAAAAAAAAAAAAGTTATGGGTGGACTTACATTTCAAAGACATTTCACATCCAGACTAACTAATTGCTACTCTGTTACATTTTACATCCAGAGTAATAGCTACTCCGTTACATTTTAAATTAAAACGAATAGCTACGCCGTTACATTTTACATCCAGAGTAATAGCTACTCCATTACATTTTACATCCAGAGTAATAGCTATCCCGCTACATTTTACATCCTGTGGAATAGCTACTCCGTTACATTTTACATCCAGAGTAATAGCTACTCCGTTACATTTTACATCCAGAGTAATAGCTACTCCGTTACATTTTACATCCAGAGTAATATCTACTCCGTTACATTTTACATCCAAACGAATAGCTGCTCCTTTACATTTTACATCCAGAGTAATAGCTACTCCATTACATTTTACATCCTGACAAATAGCTACCCCGTTACATTTTACATCCAGAGTAACAATAGCTACTCCGTTACATTTTACATCCAGAGTAATAGCTATCCCGTTACATTTTACATCCAGAGTAATAGCTACTCCATTACATTTTACATCCTGACAAATAGCTACCCCGTTACATTTTACATCCAGAGTAACAATAGCTACTCCGTTACATTTTACATCCAGAGTAATAGCTATCCCGTTACATTTTACATCCAGACGAATAGCTACTCTGTTACATTTTACATCCAGACTAATTAATAGATACTCTGCTACATCATACATCCAGATTTACAGCTGCTGCGTTACACTTTACATCTATACTAACCAATAGCCACTCCGTTACATAACACAAAGGCAGCTAGCGATAATGAGCAATTATTACCACAATAACTTCGGCAGCCGTTATGGAGCAGAAGGTGCAAACATTGGAATGGACTAATTAGGTCGCAGCGAGTTCACATTTAGTGTTGCTTGCACACTTGAGGCATGTGTAGACAATGATGCTGCTAACTGCTCCGATGTCTCTTATCTATTGTATGTCACCTACCCTATTCCTGGTGATCTATACAACCGTCAGATTATATTATCAAAGCAAAGGCTCCTTATATCTTAAATAATGAAAGGTGGATGATACAACCAATCTCATATTACCACCAAGCACAGAGAATAAGAAATAAAGATGAAATAATAATGTGCCTACAAACCAGCATACGTTTCACGTCGTCTCATCCCTCACAAAAAAAGGAAGATGATAAAAGGAATAATGTATTCCCGACACCTGACTAAGAGAACTGTCTGCTCCGAGTCTAAGATTCCACTGAATACATTAGGTAAGATCAGCTACAACAGGCAGAATAGTTTTATGCTCAGTGATATCATTCAGAGGGGATCACAAACTTTTCTACGACAATGTTAAATTAATATATGAATAGCGGAGATGACGAACCATCATTGGAGGAAATAAACAAAAGGAAGAGTGTCTGCAAAATGATGAGGCCGCAAAATGACCGTGCATGAAGGAGCTGTGTCAGGAACCGGATCTGAACCCAGGGCGTCTGCTGTAGCTGGCAGTAGTTCTACCTGCTGAGCCACCTTAGAACCTTGGATAGCTCCTTGCCTGATCTCCTGTGTAATCCTCAGTTTAACCTAATCAGATGCTGAACTCTGACCTCTTTGCTCTTCCCTTGAACTTCCTATTTAAGCCACGCCTCTGCACTTCCCGTTTGCCAGATTATTGTGCTCCTGACAATATTTTGCTTCCTGCTCCTTCTGTGATACAATCCGCTCATAATACTACCCGTGTACCGACTTTTGGCTGCTGAGTCACCGACTACTCTCATCGTCTTCCACTTCATACCTGATCCCTTTGGCTGCTGACCTAGGCTTGATCTCTGACTACGCTTCTGCCTCCTCCTATACTTCTACCGTCTGCTTGTGTACTGAACCCGGCCTGTTTGACTACGACTTTGCCTGCTGTTTCAGCTACTGGACTCCGAGCCTGATCCCAGATCGTGACAATACGGGACAGACAGGGACATTTCTACGAGGAGATTCACTACAAAAATTCAAAACAATGTGAGATTTCCACACCGAGATCAGAAGGTAATGTGTGTCTGTCATTCATTTTGGTATCCCTCCTCCAATGGTGGCACCCGGGTGCGGGACGCACCCCCCCACTGTGACCCCACTAACTGGCACACCTAAATTCTGACCTTTCCCTTCAGTAGCGAACAAAGGCCAAAGGTGAACTCCAGGCAAGGGGCAACATTCAGATATAAATAGGTCAATTGGAAAGCTAATTACACTTGTTGGCCTTTTGTTTCAGATGCATTGTTATAGAGAAAAATGGCCGGTTGGTAGAAACAAAGCCAAGAATGACACCAATACCATCTAGCCATTGAACACAATGCAATTGGTTCATCTGCAAACCCATTCCCCATATCCCATCTACAAGGTACTGAAGATCAGGAACCTGTTCAACACACACAAACGTCAACTGTAGGATTGCTGCGGCTTGCGAAAAAACAAAAAACAAACTCTCATAACCCAAGATTGTAAAAATTCATCGTTCAATGATATCCAAAGACTGAGGAGAACAAAATAGGAAGCAGTCAGACTGACAATGAATGGCATTCCTTTGTGTACGCAGAAGATATGTGTAATCGAGAATTATACAGCAAAAGAGAAATGTTTCATTGTAATAGACGATCTCAGGGGCAATTTTGTTTTTAGATACGTAGAGATAATTGCTGGCTTTTTATTCTTTGCATACCTGATTTTTCTTTTTCTCCCGGTGGCCGATGAATCTGTCTCCCTTTACCTCCTGGAACATGTCCCAGTGCACATAATCTCAGGGGGAAACAACCCCCCCCCTTGAGATCTCATGAGACTTTTCAGTTTATGAAGATTTTTTTTACGGAAGGCACTGGTGTTGTGACCTTCCCAGGATGCATCTGTGAGGCCAGGGCTACATCACCAGTGCCTCACTCAACCAGGAAGTGGAAAAACAATAAGTAAAAGCAAAAACATTTTGTTTAATGAATGTAACTTGATTTCATATCAGCATGCTGATTATTATTATTATATTATTATAATACAGGGTTTATATAGCCCCAACAGTTTGTGCAGCTCTTTACAATATAAGGAAGACATTACAATCACAATACAATTCAAGACAAGATGGCAAGGATTGCCCTGCCCCCTGAGGGCTTACTTTTAGTGAAAAGGGGGTACAGGTCTACTTTAGGCCCTTATGTTTTTTTGAGGAGAGAGAACATTTCTGTCCAGAGTTTATTTCTACCAGAGACCCCATTAGGGAGACTTTCCCTCACTTTCAGGACAGGAAGGCACGGACAGCAATAAGATTGTCAAACGTTCTATCCGTTCCCCACTCTATTATAACCCGATGTTGATTTAGATTGTGTCCCCATTGGAGAGGTTGTCTAATGCTCCTCACGGTTCAGCAGCTATCATTGGCAAGCCCTTGCTGTAATTTTGACAGCCAGGTCACCCTGCAGCTTCCTCTCTGTAACAGGAACTTTCCAAGGCCCTGTGCCAATGGGCTTTTGTTCACTTGAAGGAGATTTTTTCATACACATACGTCTATGAAAATGCAAAACCTGATGGAAGGTCAAATGCTGGTCAGAAGGAGGTCAACTGTAGGTCAAGTGCACGTCAATGAATTCCCAATGAACTCTGAAGGGTCTCAAACTGATGCCATTGACACAGCCCAAAGTCCATCTACACAGCCCCAAACCACGTCAGTAGGTTTATTGATGAGGAAGATGCAACAATACAGCTGTTACATTGTATTTGTACGCATTCATCAAGGGCCAATCCAGGGGTGCCTTTATCTCCACTTGGGTCAGTTAAAAGCAACATTACATTGCAAAGGTTTGTTATTAGCCTCTTATTAACCCTTACTTATACCCAATCAATCCTAATGAACCCCTTTCCCTTCCTCCTCCCCTTCCCTATTTTTATTTATTTTTCTATTTATAAATATGTCAACTTTTTTTTTCCAGTGTTGGAATTCCGGTCTCTGCATGGAGTTTGCCTTAAACTTTAGCAAATGGGCTTGTGATGAGAGTTGGAATAAGACGGCTCAGCACTTCCATTTTCGGAGTGACCTCAGCATCCACCAGAGATGATAAATCATCCAGACTTGACCAACCTGAAAAATTGGATTAAATCCGTAATTTCAGTATGAAGATTGACTGGCAGATGCTGGAACACCACCAAGAATGTAAATCTACCAGCAGCCGGAGGATTCAGCTTTAAAAATCACTTCTCTGGAACTGCAGCACTTTCTACAAGTGTCTGATTTATAAAATGATGAGGCAAAAAAAAAATACCAATTGTTTTTTCCAAAGATTAAAATAAGTCACCTGATGCAATAACTCCAGTTTTCTTAAAGAGAATATAATATTTTAGGACAATTTATCTTTTTTTTTTTATTATGTGCATTTTGCTTTAGTAAGGTAAATATGAAATACTGCATAGGAATCTTTCTTTCCAGCCAATAGGTGGCGCTCTAGGTTGCTTTTCCTGTTTACCGAGCTAATCTTGGCTGCTTTGCTAAAAAAAAAGCCAGTTCTATTAACCACTTCAAGACCAGGTGTTTAGACCCCCTTCCTGTCCCGGCCATTTTTCAGTATTCAGCGCTGCGATACTTTGACTGACGTTTATTCCGTCATGCAATGCTGTACTGAAATGAGTTTTATACCATTTTTGGGGGACAGATAGAGCTTTATTTTGGTGGTATTTAATCACCACTGGGGGTTTTATTTTTTATTATAATTAGGAAAAATTACTGAAAATTTTGAAAAAAAAAACGTTTTTTATAACATTATGTTAGGAAACATTTATTATTACACAGTTTTTTGGTAAAATATAAAAGTCGGGGTCACGTCGGTTAAATAGACACCAAACATGTCAAGCTTTAAAATTGTGCGCACCCGCGACATCGCAGAAAACGACCGCAACCAAAATTAACCATAGAGTATATTAACGGGCTGCCCGTTTTTAAATTGCGGCCATTTCCCGCTCGCAAGGGGGCGTGTCTGAGCGGACGTCTAAAGATGCCCGCTCAGATCTAGAGAGCTCCTGGCCGGCCGTTTTTTTACTACGGCCGGCCCGGAGGCAGTTAAAGTCAAAAGGTTTTAAAGGTTTTCAAATGTTGATAAAATCAATGGTTGCTTCTCCTTGATATTTAAAGCTTTAGTTTCCTGCAGAATCAGCTGGTCCCATGAGCACTGGCCCTGATATCCTGTTGCAGTGTCCCTTGCAGGGTCCTATAGAGCCATCCTCATGTGTGTCTCCACTAACACACAGCCACAGCAGCAAATACCACTGCCCTTCTCCCTGCTCCTTTCTTCCTTCCCACTTCTCCAAGCCAGTAGATGGACAGCTGCTGGAGACTGCGCTGTCCCTTGTGATCTTGTACTAGACAGGAAGTTCAGGAAAGCCGAGCTGAGAGTTGGAGCTGTTCAGAAAAATGACGACTAAGTGCTTGGACAAAAAATGTAAAGAAACACTTTGCTGGACAATGTATATTTGTTTGATTTGGATTAATTATTGAGAAAAAAAAAAGTGAGAGTTTAATACTACTTTAATATATGTATGGACGGGGCGGCCATATTTGTTTGTTGCGTATGCAGGCTTTGCTTCCTGCTTAGCAGTGCTGCATGGTCACTTAACGCATTACATTTCCAGAATGAAAATTGCACAGCTCACTCCTTATGCTTTCCAGTGCCTCCGACAACCTCCCTCCCCGAGGTAAACACTTCAAGACAAAGAATGTCGGCACTCGATAATCATCCGTTATTCTCTGCAATTATGTCGTCATTAAAGTCTATGGAAAGCTAAAACGATTGTTTGTTTTTAATATTAGAGAAGGAAAAGACTAAATAGAATGTATTCTTTATCTACAGTAATGCTGTGGAAAGGATTCCAAATCTCCCGTTTAGATGCAGCCGCTGTCACCCGTTCAAGTTAATGATAGCGGCCACATCTGTAAGTGGCAGTCCGCATGTAATCGTATGCGATACCGTTACATGGGGTTTGAAGTAGATCTGGAACCAACCACTTACAAATCCATCCACAACTCTGCCCCCGGTTACATCTCCAACCTTGTCTCAAAGTATCACCCTAACCGTCCCCTGCGCTCTTCCAAAGACTTTCTGCTTTCTAGCTCCCTCATCAATTCCTCCCATGCTCGCCTCTGGGACTTCACTAGAGTCTCTCCCATCCTCTGGAACTCTTTACCCCAACCTGTCCATCTATCTTCCATTCTGACTGCCTTTAGGCGATCCCTAAAGACTCCTCTATTCAGGGAAACCTATCCCACCTCAACCTAACCACTCAACCAAACAATTCATCCCCACACAACTACCTCCTCATGTATCACTTGCCCCTACCCGTTAGATTGTAAGCCGTCAGGGGCAGGGCCCTCCTTACCATCTTGTCTTGAATGGTATTGTAATGTCTTCCTTATATTGTAAAGCTCTGCGCAAACTGTTGGCGCTATATAAATCCTGTATAATAATAATAATCACTGGACACAAGAACATTTTCATCTACATTCCCCATTTTACAGCTGGGAGCGCACTCAGGTCTCCAAATTGGGAACCAACCAGCGTGCACTATGACTCGCTTTACTGCAGCTGCGAGTAGATTAGAAGCATACAGCCCCCCTCTGTCCCGGGGCACAGCGGCTGCATGTATTTCAATATTCCATTTTCAGTTTTGATAGACGAATACCTTTAATTCCTGCGATCAATCTCCAACTGAAGAGGTAGATGTTCTACCCATTACCCTTTAATAATGAAGCGTGAGCACACGAGAGGGATGATGCTGGCCCTGGGAAATCACCGTCAGGATGCACTTCTGAAGGACAGCGGGAATAAAACAGAAGCCTGATAGATGAGACTATCCCGTCATCTACACTCAGCGTGACAGATTTCACCATTTCTGTATCCGTAGCATTTTGTCTCCTCTATAAATCTAAACTTAGTTCAAATTCTCAAGAAGCCAAAACCTGTCAGACGCACGCGAGACGCACAGACTTTATTAATATGTGAGATGCTGACAGCAGAATATTGTGTTGTCACTACATGTAAGGAGTGCCTGACAAAGTGCCAACATGGACTATGTTGTAGGATTTCTTCTTCACTATACCGTGCGGATCATGAATCAGACAGCAAACAGCATGAAAATACAGGGCACAACCCCCTACCCCGCCCCCC
>NW_017306270.1:728556-830708 GCF_000935625.1 Nanorana parkeri
CCCCCCCCTCCCAATACAGCTACGGGCCTCAGTGTTACCACCTGCAGTGTGTACCTGCATCTACCAGCAAGTCATTGGCCCTTGCTTCTACCAGCAAGTCATTATCCCCTGTCCCTGCTTCTAACAGCAAGTCATTAACCCCTGTCCCTGATTCTACCAGCAAGTCATTATACCCCTGCCCCTGCTTCTAACAGCAAGTCATTAACCCCTGTCCCTGCTTCTACCAGCAAGTCATTATCCCCCTGCCCCTGCTTCTAACAGCAAGTCATTATCCCCCTGCCCCTGCTTCTAACAGCAAGTAATTAACCCCTGTCCCTGCTTCTAACAGCAAGTCATTAACCCCTGTCCCTGCTTCTAACAGCAAGTCATTAACCCCCTGCCCCTGCTTCTAACAGCAAGTCATTAACCCCTGTCCCTGCTTCTAACAGCAAGTCATTATCGCCCTGCCCCTGCTTCTAACAGCAAGTCATTATCGCCCTGCCCCTGCTTCTAACAGCAAGTCATTAACCCCTGCCCCTGCTTCTACCAGCAAGTCATTACCCCCTGTCCCTGCTTCTACCAGCAAGTCATTACCCCCTGCCCCTTCTTCTACCAGCAAGTCATTATCCCCTGCCAGGCCAGTCCCTGCATCCTCTTCTCCCCCACTAACAGAGCAGAGGGGGAGACAGGTGAGCGGTCACCACAGTGGGGTCAGAGGATCAGGGGAGTATATCTTCTTTATTTTAGCCCCTAGACTAGAGAGTGAGCCCTTAACCCTCGCAGTGCTGGGTAGCCCCACTACAAGGGTTCATTTTTCGCTGCCTGGAGCCCTGCTTTTAGTATCTGTGCATCCAGAGAACTGGAGGTGATAAAGACGCATTGTGAGCACGGATTCCACCAGCGGGGTCCTTCCGATAACATCATCAGGGTACAAAAACACCGTCACCAGCGACCTGCCGCATTTCCAATGCAAAGGAAATATTCCAAATCCCGAGCACATCTCAGCGGCAGAGCGAGCGCATTTTACATTCAGCGGGGCCACACGTCCGGGGCCAGGCCGGGGCCCTCAGATAGAGGTCTCATTATGGAGGGGTGGGGGGGTCAGTGTAATGAGCGTCACCTCTGCGGCTCCGCTCTTCTGTGCATGGATAATCAGCAAGAACAGAAGCAAGATTAACAACACCAGCAGATCAGAGAGCATCTCAGGAAACCAAGTGCCAGACACAGCGGCCGGCGCCAAAGCACAAAACACGGCTCCAAAGTACGATGAACTCGCAGCAGATATTCACAAATCCCAATCAATGGAGACGAGCAGCCAGATCAAAAAATTATAACGTATCATTTAAAGTGGAACTTAGCAACCGCTGAATACAGAGACGGAAATATTATATAGGAGCAGTTTTACCTGCCAAATATCTGTCCATCCAGTCCTGAGGTTTACACCACTCTGCCCCACAGCACAGCACTGTCTAGCGGATGGGGGGACAGCACGGCACAGCCCTGTCTAGCGCATGGGGGCAGCACAGCACAGCCCTGTCTAGCGCATGGGGGGCAGCACAGCACAGCCCTGTCTAGCGCATGGGGGGCAGCACAGCACAGCCCTGTCTAGCGCATGGGGGGCAGCACAGCACAGCCCTGTCTAGCGCATGGGGGGCAGCACAGCACAGCCCTGTCTAGCGCATGGGGGGCAGCACAGCACAGCCCTGTCTAGCGCATGGGGGGCAGCACAGCACAGCCCTGTCTAGCGCATGGGGGGCAGCACAGCACAGCCCTGTCTAGCGCATGGGGGGCAGCACAGCACAGCCCTGTCTAGCGCATGGGGGGCAGCACAGCACAGCCCTGTCTAGCGCATGGGGGGCAGCACAGCACAGCCCTGTCTAGCGCATGGGGGGCAGCACAGCACAGCCCTGTCTAGCGCATGGGGGGCAGCACAGCACAGCCCTGTCTAGCGCATGGGGGGCAGCACAGCACAGCCCTGTCTAGCGCATGGGGGGCAGCACAGCACAGCCCTGTCTAGCGCATGGGGGGCAGCACAGCACAGCCCTGTCTAGCGCATGGGGGGCAGCACAGCACAGCCCTGTCTAGCGCATGGGGGGCAGCACAGCACAGCCCTGTCTAGCGCATGGGGGGCAGCACAGCACAGCCCTGTCTAGCGCATGGGGGGCAGCACAGCACAGCCCTGTCTAGCGCATGGGGGGCAGCACAGCACAGCCCTGTCTAGCGCATGGGGGGCAGCACAGCACAGCCCTGTCTAGCGCATGGGGGGCAGCACAGCACAGCCCTGTCTAGCGCATGGGGGGCAGCACAGCACAGCCCTGTCTAGCGCATGGGGGGCAGCACAGCACAGCCCTGTCTAGCGCATGGGGGGCAGCACAGCACAGCCCTGTCTAGCGCATGGGGGGCAGCACAGCACAGCCCTGTCTAGCGCATGGGGGGCAGCACAGCACAGCCCTGTCTAGCGCATGGGGGGCAGCACAGCACAGCCCTGTCTAGCGCATGGGGGGCAGCACAGCACAGCCCTGTCTAGCGGATGGGGGGTAACCTGATCTTTCTCTGCTCTAAGTTCACTTTCATGTCTCCTGCCCACCCCAACCCTGTGACTAGACAGCAAAAGGAGAATCAGCAGATTGAGGAGTTCATTTCTTTCACTCTGCTATCCCCTCCTATCAGCATGCGCCTGCAGCACAGCACACGTGACTGACTCTTTCAGCTGCTTCTTAGCCCCCTCTCTGAACCCTGTCGTACAGACTGTATACTATGCTGCAGGAGGCTGTAAAGGGGGTTAAAGCAGGACGCTGGGCAAATAAAATCTTAACCAGTGCAGTGCAGGGGTACTCCCACTGTAAGGGGTAAGTGCTCGTTTTGCCTAAGGAGCTAAAATAACAAAGTTATACTCACCCGAACCCCAATCGGCTCCTAGACTGGTCCCTTCAGCCTGTCCTCTCCTGCGCTACAGTGATGGTATGTCCCTCAAGATCCTCATGTCCTATACGCTGTATAGGACATGATGACTCAGGGACCTTAGACTGCCGAAGCTGAGGGGGAGCGAGGCTGAAGGGACCAGTCTAGGAGTCAGCCAGGAAGAGCACTTAACCCTTGCTGTGTGGGGATAGCCTGCAACCAGCTTAATAATGCAGTGTTTCTACAACGGGGTAGGCAACCTTGGCACACCGGCTGTGATGAGACTACAAATCCCATCATGGTTCTGCCTCTGGGAGTCATGCTTCTGCCTCTGGGAGTCATGCCTGCGGCTGCCAGTCTTGCAATGCCTCATGGGACTTGTAGTTCCACAACAGCTGCAGTGTCAAGGTTGCCTAGCCCTGCTCTACATCTTACTGCAGCAACACCTCCAGGCCACCAGCAGAGGGAGCTAAAGGGAAGAAACAAGTCAGACTCTGCATTGGGATAATTGAACAGTCCATCCCTCGTCTTCCCTTCAGCTCCCCCTTGTGGTGGATGGGAGCACTGCAGCAGGGTTCGTAATTACAATCAGCAGGTTGGAGGCCCCATGTCTGAAACCCTGTTCCATTGATGAGAGTATCAGCTGAAGTTTGATCATTGCAGTTTACGGAAAAAAAAAAGAAGTACTATTACTTTTAGAACAGCTTGAAAAGATGAGTTATGTCATTTGCTTTCTGTGTTCATTGTAACATACAAGCCATATTCTCCCCCATGTTGTTAAAGGGATTGGAGCCATCATACCTAGCATCCCTCCAGCCCATGTTTATGCTGCTGTAAAGAATAGCTGCCATTCACTGCTCCATCGTTAGCACAGTCTGGGCTGTATCTCCACAGAGAGCCCCATTTATTTCTTCCCTCTCGGTTCTCCTGTGGACATCAGGAAGCAGGCAGAGATCAATCAGAGGAAGGCGTCTGTTGGGCCGTGCAGCTGTGCCCTCCGTTCTCTAATGATTTCTCCTTCCCAATTATAAGGAGAATAATACATTGACTGGAAGTATGCAATACAAAAACGCAGCAACAAACTTCCCTTGCAGGAGAACACCTACGGAGCGCGGAGACGAAAGCGTTTCATCTAAAATGCAAATTGAACTTCTTGCTTTGGCTGTGACATTCGTATACACGTCGTATAACTGCAGCTACTTCCTCCAGGATATGAAACCGTTATCACCAACAGCGGGCTTATTTCAGCTCGACAGTTGTGTGCGCCAAGGGATGCAAACACCTTACTGGGAGAGTTATTGTTTAAAGTCGTCTTCAACAAAAACAGAATGCGCTCTCGTCTTGTGGCTTCGCACTTTTCTTATATTACATTCTCATGCATGTAGGTGTAAAAATGCATTCTCATGCATGTGGGGCTTATTGCTAAACGCAACTGGAAGCATGTAATGCCTTTCTATGGCTGAATGCACACCTAGAGGCAATCAGCCCGGCAAACCGGAAACATGCGCAAGTCAGAACTGTTAAAAAAGAACTATGGGCTGACTTTGTTTTTGCCATAGTTCTTTTTAGGTTCACAGGAGGGCATACACTATGTCCTCCTGTGACCCCAAACTCAACATATAGCAGGCTATGGCACCTTGTATTGAATACAACAGCAAGGCTTTTGTGGATTTTGCAGGGAGCAGCACACCAAAGTGGTCTGATAGTGCCGGCTTATTTCATAGTTACATAGTATTTGAAGTTGAATGAAGACACTGGTCCATCAAGGTGTGTGTGTCAATTCATCCCCACATGTATCACTGGCCCCTCCCTTTTAGATTGTAAGCCCTGAGGGGCAGGGCCCTCCTTACCACCTTGTCCTGAATTGTAGTGAGATTGTAATGTCTTCCTTATATTGTAAAGAGCTGCACAAACTGTTGGTGCTATATAAATCCTGTATAATAATAATAATGAGTCCCTGTGCGGTCTTAGTTTTTAGGAGTACCAGTACCCCTGTATGTTACGGTCTCTTATGAATACATCTAAAATGATTTTTGAATGAATAATATTCTCTGCAGATACAACTGCTTGTGAGAGCTCCAAAATGGAACCACACTAACTGAGAAGAAGCCCCTATGCCCTTTGTGGTTGAATCCTTTCTCCACCAATTTTAGGTGGTGGCTTCTAGTCTGTGTTGGGGGAGTTTACAGTAAAAAAAAGTTTTTTGGCGGATGTGTTGCCATAGCTGCTTTTTCATCTCATTTTACCTTATTAAAAAACATAAATCTAAAAAATAGCAATGTCAGGCTAACCAGCGCCACCCCATCATTTGCCAGCAGTCTGGTTCGGCACTTTTGCTATTATTATTAGAAAGGGCTCTGGTGTACTTACACATGACTGAGGTAGCATAGATGTCCCCATTTGTTTTTACTACAAGCCCCCAAGACCACCTACCACCCGTCCTTGTAAGTAATAACTAGACCACACTCCAGATTGGTATAAAATGGCCTTGGCAGCCGTTTATTAACAACTTTGATATATAAAACATACTATATAAACAATTATCAGAATTACCTGAACAAGGTTGCAGGTCTTTGAAGGTCACACCTTTGATCCGTTACTTGCGGGAGTACTACAACCTGTTAGGCCCCCAAGCCGCAACACACCGCCTCGGGGACAACCACCAACTGACCGCATACACTCCAAATATCAATAGATGCATAGAGGACCCATACCAAGACAGGTCCCCAAACCTTAACCACCAGCACCTATTATTTGATAGCCTCCAAAGACCCCAACCGCATAACTACCCAGACTAACACCAAAATTCCTTGGGCGGGAGGGAAGTTCACTCTACCTCAGTCAATCTCCAACTGCTGCCGAGAAGACCCTCCTCCTCAGACCACCGTTCAAGCCCCACCTCATCTTTTGACCTGTCCAATCAGGTAAGTGACCATGTCCCCAAGACCGAACCCTCGTTAACCCTTTTAGCTTGTCTCCCCTATACACCTTGTCATGTATGCCCTGCGCTTATTTTTTATTTCGCTTTCGGCCTTCCTATACAGATAAATTGTGCTGTCCTGTTAAACAAGAAGCTGGTTTCTGCTAACGGCTCATTGCGCCCATTATCAATACATCTGAGAGGACGGATACACAGCAAACAGAGTCTACATTGTGTTCTCATTAGAATAGAATCAGGTTGTGATACATCGAGAACACATCTTCTTTCAGGTGCTCTAACTAAGATCTTTAGTGTCTAAATTGTGAGTCTACGGCGATGAAATGCCGAAAAACCCCAAAAGTGACGTCGCACACCCAGAACCGATATTTATCACACTAACAATAAAGCTTTAGATGTAATGCCGGAGTAGAGGTTAGTAAAGTAAACAATGCATTTATAAACATTTTGCAGACCCATTCGCCCTGAAAAAAGTGCACGTAAATTAGTTGTGTGTGAATGACAAAAATGAATGTTATTAGTAGAGGTGCATTGAAATTAAATTTTTAGACCAAAACCAATTAAAAAAAAAATTTGTAGTCAAGCCAAGACCCAAAAATGAAGTCCCCCCCCTCCCCCAAACGTTATTTTTTTTTACTTTACTGTTGAGGCTTCTGGGGGTCTAAACAGACTCCTGATATTTCCCTTTTAAAATAGAAAAAGAGATTGAGGACACAGAGTCTGCACCCCCTGTTATGAATTAACAGGAAGCTTCTATACTGAGTGTTCCTGTTCATTCATAACTTGGGGAGATAGTATCAGTTACTATGTCCACAATCATGACTCTCTCCATCCATCCTGACTCGCCTGCCACAGGAGCCGAGTGGGGCAGTGCGGGAGGAAAGATCGGCCTCCAGTGACAGCTGTCTCCGCCACACATGGCATCCTGATCTGTCTCCTACCTGTTCGGCCTCCTGAAACTTTCTCTCCACCTCACTGGGCACTGGTCTGTGTCCCCTCAGGTCCCTGCTGCCTCTGCTTGCACGGGCAGGGGAAAGCAGCGGGCATCGGAAGAAACACAGACCCGCGTCAAGCAGGGAGGAGAGAAGCAGTCAGGATGCACTGAATTTTTGGCTACATTTTTGGCCGTTATGGTACTTACGCATTTTGCCCAAAGTACCATTTCCGGACTAAATATTTCAGTGCATCCCTAGTTATTGGCACAATTTCTTTCCAGATCAAATGCCATATAAGGTAAATACTGCATCGTGGCCACTAGATGAAGCTGAGGAAATTATGAAAGAAGCATTCAGAAAAACAAATAGAAACGTTTTCTATTCCTGCCCATCACTAGGCTTGCTGCAGACAGTAGCACATTGTACCCCACTTCATAGAAATAGCAGGGGACAGTTATACTGAGATGATTCAGTCTTGGGAGAGGAGTGAGCAGCTTGTTCATTCTATGTTGGCTTCTTAGAGATCAATCATCTTAGCAAACCCCATTATTTGTGTGATAGGTCCAGCAACAGTTCTACCAGTGATCAGGTATTTCTAAAACCACAATAGTATAAACACTTCCCAAAATATACACCCATCTCTCCTCCACCATCTGACATATACACACACACACACTGTATATTCATAGCCTTGGGGCGGCAGGGGGAGTAAATCCGGGCCCTGATCGCAAGACAAATGTCTTGCTATGGTTGTAAGGTGTGTGCCCAGCATCAGAATGCTGTCTGAGTCCCAGGCCAGAGCAGCATTATGCATCAGCCTTCCCCCTTTTATCTCACCTGAATAATCAATCATTAAGCAATTAACAATCCAGGTGAGAGACACAAAACCCGAGCTGGATTATTCAGACCCAAAGTCAGCCCGAAAACCAGGTCTGGGCTCCGCTAATCCTGTACATAGGATAGAAAGCGAGGGAAAATATATCGCCCCTCGATAACTTCCCCTTTCCTTATGTCACAATATATATATCTACACTTCTATATGTTCTAATATTAGACACATTTGCATTATCAAATCATACACAATTCTCTGCTTTTCAGTGTTACATGCCCCCCCCCCAGAGGTTAACTTTTATCCTTTTTTTATTTTTAATATTTATCTACTTTTTTTATTTTTTACTTCTTCTACCTCTTAAATGAATTCCATCACCAGTCAGTTTCTCCATGTCTGACTCTGCTGCATGTCACAACAGGAAAAACAAAGCCATCTGTGCATCACATAGTGCCTCCTTTTGCTGCTTTCTAGAAGGCAGAAGTTCAAAGCAGAATGGAATAGTATTTCTCCCCACAGTGCAATAACCGCTATCCCTATAAAATCTGCAGATACAAAAACACTTCCTCCTTATGTGTCAGTTGTAATCATAATTTATGACACAAAATGAGCTAAACCGCTCACGTGCAAGTTTTATTTATTTATTTTGCTCCAGAATGCTGTAAAAAAAAAAATCAGGTTTCGGCAATTGAATCCGAAAATACGCACGTAATAACTGGATGTAATTTTGTTATGACATTTCTGCAACTTCTTGTTGACAAAGTAATCTGTTTGCATCTCCTGGAAACTTCCAACTATCTAAGCGTATTCATTATGCTTAATTAGTGTCACGGTTCATACGCTCCTATCTATTAGTGTCATGGTATTATATGTTCCTTCCTAGCCTCAGGCTGAGTGAATGTATGATTATATGGGATTGGGATATACAGCTGAGCCTGTAGAGAAGGACTGGTAGAGGACTGTCATGCCTTGAATTAGGCTGTCACAAGTATTCAGGTAACTGCCGCACTGTCGTAGCCACATTAGGAAGAGCTCATAAATATTCACTTTGCTGGAAATCTGTAACTTCTATATATGCTTCTATAGCAAGGCAGCCAAAAATACCCCTGTGGCACGTTGGTCGTGAATATTGGGAAGTGCCTAGGGGCAAATTCAGTTATTTAAAAAATGAACTTCTAGTAATTTGCCCATTTTTAAAAATGTATAATTTTACGTATTGCAGTCAGGAAAAGAACAAAAAAGTTTTACATATAATTTATTTTTTCAACAGTTAAACATAAAATTAGCTGTACTTGGAAATTTTGTAACCTTTAATTATACCGGCAAAAATATTTCCATTACAGGACAGGCTAGGTTGGGGATATTAGAAACAGTGGAAAAAGTTTTTTTTTTTTTTTGTTTTTTTTTTTTAGATACAGAATAAGAATTAAAAAAGTGAATAAAGAAATTCAAGTTTGTCCTGAAAATTTAAGAGGCTATGACAGAGGGCAGTATGTACAGGAGTGGAGTGTGGAGGGGTGACAGAGGGAAGAATGTACAAGAGTGGAGTATGGAGGGTATAATAGAGGGCATCATGTATAAGAGAGATCGGAGATAGGAGAGTGTGGCAGGCATGATAAAAGGTAGTATGTATAGGAGAGGAGTGCAGAAGTATACCAGAGGGCAGCATGTATACAAGAGGAGTGCAGAGTGTACGACAGGGGGCAGTATGTACAGGAGAGGAGTGTGGAGGGTATGACAGGGGGCAGTGCGTACAGGAGAGGAGTGTGGAGGGCATGACGGGACAGTTTGTACAGGAGAGGAGCATGGATGGTATAGCAGAGGGCAGCATGTATAGGAGAGGAGTGTGAAGGGTATGACCGGGGGCAGCATGTACAGGAGAGGAGTGTGGAGGGTATGACAGGGGGCAGCATGTACAGGAGAGGAGTGTGGAGGGTATGACGGGGCATTATGTACAGGAGAGGAGTGTGGAGGATATGACAGGGGGCAGTATATACAGGAGAGGAGTGCAGAGGGTATAACAGAGGGTGGTATGTACAAGAGAGGAGTGCAAAGGGCATGTATATACAGGAGAGGAGCACAGATGATTTAATAGAGGGCAGTATATGCAGGACAGAAGTGCAGAGAGTATGGCAGGGGGCAGTATGTGCAGGAGAGTAGTGTGGAGGGAATGAAAGAGCGTAATAAGTGCAGGATAGGGCTATAAAAGGTATGATAGCAGGTGGTATGTGCAGAAGAGTAGTGCAGAGGGTATGACAATGAGAAGTATGTACAGGAGGTGAGGAGTGCAGAGGGTATGACAGGGGGCAGTATTTACACCACAGGAGTGCAGAAGCCAGTATGTACTGGAAAGGAATGCAGAGGGTATGACAGAGCGCAGTATGTGCATGAGATGAGTGCAGTGGGTATGACAGCAGATAGTATATGCAATTGGAAAGGTGGGCTATGAAAGGTATAACTTCAGGCGGTACATGCAGGAAAGGAGTAAGGAGAGTATGGTAATAGCCAAAAATATAAATAGTTTACTGAAAAAAACCCAAAAGCTGTAGAATATCAGTTACTAAAAGATTTTACAATGTATAACTTAAAGAAAGTTCATCCCTGGAGTGAGCTCGGAGCGGTGACTACTTTACAACACGCACAGGGACCATGGGTAACAAAAGTAGCCCCCCTCCAGAAGGAAGGACAGTGTCAGCACCAATTCAGAGATGATTGGAGGACCTACAACCGAGTGATACACAAATAAGATGCATTGTTTTTAATAGTTAAGGTATTTGAAATGTATTTTTAAGATTTAACTCCTGAGTTTAGTGTCACTTTAACTAACATGTATGCCGTGAGGCTCTCATTGTGCAACCAGAACTTTCTCTATTATATTGCAGGTAGACTACGCTGTCATTCAACATGATGAAAGTGGAAGGAGTAGACACAATTTTTGGGCTGTCAGGTTTGGAGATGTGAACAAACTGCACTTCCAATGAAAAGAGGTAAAAGTCTTTCTTTGTATTTTGCCGTAGTAGAGTCTTGTACTGTGGTAGCCATCGATCAATGCAGAACGTTTGGCGTTTTTACGTATACCTTTTAGTGGCTAACTCAAAGTTTTCTTTATTTCTAGATACATGAACAGCTATTACAGTGACCAGCACCTTGCCTTCCCTGTTATTTAATTTACCTCTGTATTATTTATCTTTGTTTTCTCTTCTCTCTCTAAAACATAATTGTTCTTTTTTATTTGCCATTTCTGCTGTTTTGTCCACTCCTTGTGAGTTTACATGGCAGGGTTAAGCAGAACACATGACCAAGACAGCCTTCAAGGACAACTAAATATTCATTAGTAAATTGTGGTCCATACATGCTCAGGGAAAGTGACAGCGGAAGGTCTGGAAGGAGACATTCAGGGTGTATCTTCCTCCCCTTCTCTCATAGTAATTTTACATTTCCTTATGAGTAATGTGTTCTGCCATAACACTTCGGTTTAACGCTTGTTCAGTGACTAGTCATGCCACCAAGCCCTGTGTATTGCTTTTGTCCCATTAGTCTGTGCAGGGAGGTAAATAATGAGGGTTTGTGATCAGGAACTGATGGGAGTCGCTACGCTGTGGTCCACTGACCAAGGTCATTAGGTATGGGCACCCTATGCTGCCCCATAATGTCTCGCATTCAGCAATATTGCAACTGTTTTTCAGATTGCATTTAATACTGCAAACCTTCTGTTACTTCCTATTCACATCATCTTTAACATGCCACGCCACTACTATCCTAACAGAATGCCAGAGAGAATGTGGGATGTGGGGACAGAAGTGCAAAACCTCTTTCCATAAGTGGTCAGGTCTACGGTAATTAAAAGCCAATGGCCTCATTCCCATGGACATGTATGGCCATATAGCGTGCATGCCTGCACAGAAACCTGCACCTGGGAGGGATAGGTGCTGCATGTAACCACCTGTACAACTCTATAACAAGAGATGGTTGCACACAGCTACACGTTGACCCAAACTTGAACATCTGTACAGGCAGAGATGCATGCCCTTGGATGCAAACTGTGTGTGTCCAAGGGGTGCATCCTTACCTGTACTGATGTGCAAGTTTGGGTTGGCATGTCATGGAGATGCAGCACCTATCCCTCCCGGGTGCAGGTTTCTACACGGGCATGCACACTATACTGCTGTATCATAGATGTAAATTTTTTGTCCGTGTGAAGGAAGCCTAAAACTGGCCATACAGACCCTTTTATTTTTTTTTCTCTGCCTGTGGGGATGAATGAGAGTAATACTAGGCAGGGGCGTCCCGAGGCTGGGTGTCACCCAGCAGTGACATCAGCGCGCATTCACGGTCATCTAATTGACGCCTGCCAGGGGCTTATCTTGATGACGGACGCCGGCAGAGAGAGGAGGGGACATTCACCTGGCGGGATGAGGTATGCCGCCGGGTCCCCTCCTCTCTCCTGACACTGTCGGGCTCTCGGTTCATGACAGAGTGCCCGACTTTTTGGAGGGGCTGACACCAAAATGACTGACAGTCATTTTCTTGTCACCCCTCCAATGGTGTCACCTGGGTGCGGGACGCACCCCCCTTGTGACGCCACTGGTACTAGGCTAGCCTTTAACTGACCATAAACTATACAATCTGACTGTACAATCTCCTTTAGCTCCATCATCAACCATAATGTGATACTAATTGAATGCATTGCTTAGGTTCATCCTCATATTACATAGTTTTGGTGAATATAAAGAACATACAATCGGAATCTGTGGATTAGTGCATGGCCAGTCTAAGACTTAACTGCAGCATTTCAGCTCATTCACAATGTCAGAGTTCCTTATGTACAGGATGGCATCCTGAGATCCAGCCCCACAGTGGAGGATGATGAACAACCTGTGATATTTACATATAAAAGAAGAAGAAGAAATGAGTTTGTAAGATTTCGGAATTTATAATGTCATCCCTGGCTGCGAGGAAGAACTGAAGGCAGCGGCAGGAGATAAATGCTTTGTGACATGAATGTCTAAAAGTGGCATTTGAAATACAGAGTGCGGTGGGAGCTTGCAAAGTGAAGAGGGCAATTACAAGAGGCGATTATTTAATAAGAGGAAATTTCAGCTGAAACCAAATTAAAACTACCGGTGTAATATACATGTCATTGGCCAAACAAAGTTTAGGAGATAGGAGATGGATTGCATTGGACATGTGCGATCCATTTAGTTCTGAATCAAAATTCGTACAAATTTTATGAAATTTGGAATTCAGACACATCCGAATTTCCGAATCCCAATGCATCCAAATGTGTCGGAATCTGAATTTCTGTTCCCAAATTTTGGATCCCGTCCGAATTTCATTCAAAAACTAAACTGAATCTGACAAGAGACTTTTCTAGTCAATCAGATGTGTTTTTAGGTTTAAAGTGACATTAAACCCTCAGATTTTTTAACATAAAACAATACTGTAATGTTTACCTCACTGTAATCCATGGTTGTTTCCCTTCTCTTTGCTGCTCTTCCTTTAAAATCTGTATCTCTTCTCATGCTGGGCAGAACTTCTGTTTTGCAGCAGACTGCCTTGTCTCTGGAATGGATACATGGTGTCTGTGTAAAGGTTCACAACCTGAGCCAGCACTACTAGAAGAGGCACTCAGCTGCAAAGGGAAGTTCTGCCCAGCATGAGAAGATATAAGGATTTAAAAGGAAGAGCAACAAAGAGAAGGGAAACTACCATGGATTACAGTAAGGCACACATTACAGTATTGTTTTATGTTAAAAAATCTGAGGGTTTAATGTCACTTTAATGCATCCGAATGGGTCTGAATCCGAATTTTCGTTACGGCAACATGGGAGCCATATACAGTATATACATATAATACTAAAGCTGAATCTCCTAGACCCGAATGGCATTCGGTATCCACATTTTTCGAATTGCATTTGGGAGCTCTCAAATAATGCCATATGTATTGCTGTTCCAGTCCTATGTTAATATAAGTATCTCGAATTACAGGGTGCGTTTCTGTGCATTTGTGACTTAAATGTGCTTTTTTTGTTCATGCATTATGCAAAGTAGGGGAGGAACATTCTGCATTGAGATTCTCCATGGCGCAAATGCAAATTAAATAAGATTACACTTTATGTTCCCTTTTGTGTATTTTCCATTCATTTCAGGGACTGTGTAATGTGCATCCATTCACAAAAATGGTTCAGCTCCAGCTCATAGATGTGAGCTGATTATGTAGTAAAGAATGGGATTTCTTTCTGAAATGCATTTTCATTGCACAAAATGTAAAATAGACCACGCCATTCTTCTTTCTATCCCATTGAACAGAGGCTGCTGTTAGGTCTTCATGTCAGATTTCTCTAGCAATCTCTTGATAGCAGCTGTGAAAAACTGTAAAAATGTACTTTACCTAACTTTCCCTTTATCTTCCTTATGGTGCCCATACACTGCACGATTATCGTACGATAATCGTATGCGATCGGGTTTTCGTACGATAATCGAGCAGTGTGAACGGAGACGTGCGACCGTTTCTACTGTACGGTCGCACGTCTTCTGTCGAACCAGCATGTTCGAAAACCAGCCGGGAATCGTACGATTCTCGGCTGGTTAGAACGGTGCTCGGAAGATAAATGCTGAACGGGCCGGTGTGCGCACGCGCACACTGCCCGTTCAGCATTGCGGTCATCGGAAGCCGGCCCCTCAGGAGGGCGGGCTTGCGATGATCGAGAGTGCGATCTGCCTGTCCAAGATAGGCAGATTGTACGTTTTTTTAATCCCTTTACAACCATCGCAAGACTAAAGTCTTACGATGGTTGTAGAGTGTATGGCCACCTTTAGATGAGACCCTGAATCCTGCAGCCCCCCTTCTCCCTAATGTAAAAACATTAATGATAAGGAAAAAAAGTTAACAATTCTTCCCTTTCACTTAGATGCTGTCACAACACCAATCCTGGGGATATAAAAGATTCTGAATTCCACAAGAATAGGCTCCTGCACAGTTCTGGACTCCTCACTTAGGCATTGCTAGCACTGTGCACCCATGGTATGTCTCTCTCTGGGTGCCCCAGGTTTCAATGCCGCAACTGCCATTTTTTTTCTGCCGTAGCACCTCGTGCACGCCGTCCATAGACTTACCTTGTGTCTCTCCTCGTCTTCCGGCTGAAAATCGTAACTTCGCATGCGCTCGCCCCAAGATGCTTTGCGGCCACCCGAGACTCTTCAGATGTTCGAATGGGAACACGTGGTAGACACAGGTAAGTTTAAACCGCTTTTAAAGCATTTAAAAAAAAATGTTTTTGCATATATCTGCTTGCTAGCAGCAGATATATGCAAAAAAAGCTGAGGGTTTAATAACACTTTAAGCTCTTTAAGGCAGAAAATGAACAAGTATGAACAGGCACTAAAGATCTAAATGTCACCAAAGCAGCTAGATAGAATGTTTCATACATTTTGCTGCATAATCAAGACACAGACCTCCCATATCAGGGGCTCATTGATTAGTGCTGTGTCTTTACTGCATTGAGGACCCTTTCAGCCTGGGGTCTGTATTCTCTGCCCAGGTTTATGTGGGTTCCAATTAGCTCCCGTTTCTTTTCACAATCAAAAAATAGGAATAGCTTAATTTAATGTGATGCCTGGTTGGTTACTGAGGGAAGAAAGAGACAACTTCTATTTGACACATGCAGACACACTGAAGGTTTTTTGGCGTCTGTCTCATAGTGTCTGTCCAAACAAAATGGATATTTAAATTTTCAATGTGATGATGTTGGACAAAGTCCAACATAATTTCAGATCTCTTTTTGGTGTTGCTGAGATATCTGCAATTAAATTAGCACACCTGCTGTGGCCATTATGAGTGGTACCCATTTTCTCCTTTGGACTTTATTTTATATTATAGAGAATGCAACAGGAAGAGCTGAAACATCCATAACTTCCAGGCAAACATCAATAGAGTTTGGAATTATGTCAGGAATATCTCTCTGCTGCAGAATTCATGACATATCAGAAATCAGGAGCTGATTCAGCCCTTTAGCATTCAATTATAACTAAATATCACATTTGGGTGGTCTGACTCTAAGGATTTCTTACCCTTTCTCCTCCAGTCAGCTGCAGCATGGCTTCTTTTGCAGTATGTTTGACGCTGTTGTTCTTCTTTGGCGTCCTCCTATGACTAAACCCCGTAAACATAATTCTGCAACTACTAGCAAACACTTGGCAACTTTCTGAGTGATGATGAAAACACCAGCTCACTATTCAACCTTCAGCTTGTCCATTCAGTCTCCGCCCTTGCATGTGTTCAGATCTACCAAGTGCTCTGCTGTTGTTCCTCTTCTCTGTGTATGACCCTGGCTCTGGCTGACTGATCTCCTGGTTCCTGACACTGGCTTTGTTTCCTTTCATTCTGTTCTCGGAGTTCCCTGACTTGATTCGGCTGACTACCTGCTTTGACATTGACTACATCCTAGACTTACTGCATTGTTTTTTTGCCATTTTTGTTTATTGTTTTTCTTAATAAACTCTTTTTATTTTTAACCTGCACTTAAGTTTCTGTCTGTTTTCTTTGTTCCCCAACACTGACCCTATAATTACAAGAAGTACAATACAAGAAGTGAATATAATGACAATATTCCAGACCAGTAAACATATTATAAACACCTGTGCCTCAGTTTTTACAACAAACAATCCCACAAACTGCCTCTCTAATTGATTGTATTTTTAGGCAAGATGACCTCGTTACACTTAAATCAAATAACCTCCCGTCTGATCTGTAAAAAGTACAAAAAGCCCAATGGAAACGAACAGAAAAATAAAAGCGATGAACAGTTCACAATGAGCAGCACTTACAGAATGCTCAATACCACATACTGTCAGAAAGAATGTTCTATCTTTAGCTTGCGTTTGACGTCCCTTCAAGCCTTTTCTGTGGAGCTTTTGAAGTTGGTTTGTTGCATCAAGCATGGGCAACATCCAGGAGTTATCATACCGTTTGACTCAATAATTCTGTCTAAATTTCAGAGAACTATTTATTGCCAGTCATTAAAGAAAGTAGTACAAAAGTCGCAACAGTTTCCAGCAGAAAGCAATCCGCATTCATGTTTCAATGTTGCGCATAATACAGGAGATGAGACGGGCTTGGATGTTTGCACATTTCCCTGTTAAGCGTCGGAATTTTCATCATTCTTATTTTTCCACAGGGTCTTCTATCTGATCGCAGAACTGCCAAAAAGTGTGCCGCTAAATAAAAGAGAACAGTGGAAAGGTCTAAAAATCTGATTTATTGGATTCATATTATTACATTACCCATGAAAGCATCTAATGTGAAAATAAATATACAAAAAGTATTTTAAAGCAATTTCTACTAGAAGAAGTCAGAAGAATCTAGAAGAATTCGTGTTAAATGCCCTAGGAATTTTATGATGTTCAACGCATCAGATTGGCCTAAAATGCAACTTCTAAATAGTTTGATTTTCTGACACAAATTGGATTTTTGCTGGCATTTTTTGTTTTCTCTGTGTATTCATACTAGATATTTATTTAAAGGATTCAAAATGTAAAACTACATGGCAATACATACGCATAGTCAAGGCATACCTAAACTATGGATCCTAAAACCTCCATGACTATATAGCATTATTTATTATTGTTGGTGGCATAGTGTTTAATTTGTATCCAAAACCCCAGAACAACAATGTAATATATTGCATCTTGCCAGTCCTTGGACTTTTTTTTATACCTGGTGATCCTGCCAAAAACACACTTCTTTTCCTGTATACAACTGTATGGTATTAAGAGGCAGGGTTGTCACCCTAGGACCGGAAGTATGGTAGGTCATTGGGATTAATATTCCACATATGAATATTGTTCAACTGATATGGAAGTATCCATGACCTAGCCAAAGTGTAATAGATAGTGCAAAATAATGTCTTACATTGTGAAGATAAATATATTAAAAGGCATTATCAGCACTTCCTGTTCATATGCTGCCTTGGTCTTCCTAATGCAGCTTGCGGGAGGAGGCATAAGGCCTCCTCAGGCATAGCCCTAGACTGAAGCACACCAGGCTGATTGAAGAATGAAGGTTGGGATCTCATGGGAGGAAAGGAACAACATCAAGGTTAGGGGGAGTGACCATACTGCAGCTGCTTCTGCACAAGTGCATAAGGCCTCCCCCCGCATAGCCCTAGAGTGAAGCACACTAGGCTGATTGAAGGATTAAAGTTGGGAATTCATGGGAGGAAAGGAACAACATAAAGGTTAGGGCAGTGACTATACTGTGGCTGCTTCTGCTGTGTGGACAAGTGCTAACTACCTGATACTGACATTGAAGGAAGCCTGTAAGCAAGAAGCCCAGCAATCTAGACAAAAAGTTGTAAGAGGAAATACGCTGAAAGAGCTCTTAGAACTAGTACATTAGCTGCCTAGGAGAGCCACACCACCTTCTAACCAATTCAGTGTTAGCTAAGACATATTGTGGGAGGATATAAAGTCATACAATAGCTTCCGGATCTATCAACCTCAGACTAAAGCCCATTTCTAGGATGGGGACTGTTGGGGACCATCTGGGAAGGGATCATCTGCAACACTGGGTTAGTGGTCCCACATACCCAGAAATGGCACCGCAGAGGGGCCTATACGGTGGACTTTGGTGACTATAACTTGCTTCCCCAGGTAAAACAAAACCTTGCACAATGGATTAAAGGGTTGGTGGAAGGGGGATTATATTTAGACTGAAGTTATATATATATATATATATTGTTTTTAACATACCGTATTCATTTATTGTATCTTTCTCCAGAAGCCTGATATGGGTTTTAGAATATGACACATTTTCAACCTCACTGCTTCAACACATAATAAAAAGCAGGCCACCAATTCTTAAAGTGAACCTATGCCCAGGCTATGCACAGTAATTAGTAAGTGTGAAAATTACATTTTCTGAACAAGAGTTAAAAGCACTTACAACAAGCCCTCACTCATCTCTGTAGCTGTAGGCATTGTTGATAAGGGATATTTCAAAGGTCACAACAAAGGCGCAGGAGTCTCTTTTTCTCCTAATTTTCTATTGCAAGAGAATCTTGGAAGTGTGCCAGCCTCCTAATGTAAACACAAAACAGGTGTTTATAAACAGTTAGAAATTAACTGAAACCATGGTTTATGATATTTGAGGATCTTTAAGAATTAATTACTTTGCAGTACCAGCAGCTAGGGGAGGTGAGTAAGGGTTTGTTTTAAAACTCAATGTAGGCACCAAAAAGGTAGAGATGTTAAATGTCCCCCTCTTGAAAGAAGCAAAGGCTTTTGGAAAAATCCTAGCTTCTGGTATAGGGAGTATACTCCCCGCCCCCTCCCCACCTTGACTAAATGACAACATTTGGTTCAGTAGGCCTGAGCATGATGATGTTTGGGTGTGGCATATCTAAGCTTTTGGAAGGTTAGTATTTGCAGAGTAGTTTTGGTATAGTAGTTGCGGCAGGGTCAGGCTGCATAGTCAGGGGGAATGTTTACATAAATATAGCAGATGGTTTTTTTTGCAATCAGACTTTGGTCCGCTCATTTGACATCATGTCCTCTTCCTCTGGTGGGTCCTGAATGCCACAGAGAGTGGAGCCATGTCATTCTCCAGTTAGTGATTACATAACCCCAGGGAACAAGTCCTTAGCACACTGGCTCACAGGAAGAGGGTTGAATGGTGTTAAGCCTCATTCAACCCAGAAGAGGACCAGTGCTGGACCATAGGTGGATGCATGGGGTAGCAATGGAATGTGGAGAGGGCGCATTCTACTTGGCTAATGCTT
The DNA here is from genome assembly GCF_000935625.1 of Nanorana parkeri. Lineage (NCBI taxonomy): Eukaryota > Metazoa > Chordata > Amphibia > Anura > Dicroglossidae > Nanorana > Nanorana parkeri. Next base: position 747,916 of record NW_017306270.1, read on the forward strand.
TTTCTTTAATTTTTATACAGGAGGGGGTAGAGGGGCATTTGAAGCATGCTTCTCAGACCATATTTTCACTTTAATGAGCTATGTCACATTACTGATGAAACGGTATCCATCCGGTCTGCGTCTGAGTACGGACACCGGGACCTGCACAGGTGTGCAGTTTGGGTGTGTATGGTCGTGTCCTCCCATAGGGAAGAACAGGCTGCTACATGCAGCACCTGTCCCTCCCGGGAACAGCCCGATACGTGTGTGCATGCCGCACGGATGTGTACGCCCCGACTTAGTCCTCTGTGAATGAGACCTTAAGACAGTTGCGTCTGAAAAAAATGTCCCAGTTAAAAGATTCCAGTGTTCTGGTGACAACTTTAATAAATTTGAATTTTCCCTCACTTTCAGTCCTAGTCGGTCACCAGGACAAAGGCATAGTGACTCTACCTAGTGTAGACACGGACATCTGTAAAATCCCGTTGAGGTTCTAACATCTCAAAAAAGTTTGGGCTTTAGACACATTTTAAAGGGGTTCGGTAGACAAAGCTACGAATTTGTTGTGGTATACAATTGTCAAGGTCTTACCTTGTACTCATGGTAGCAGCCATTTTAGACATGTGCAGACTGCAGTCTCTTAAAATCTCTGATTCCATTATCGCTTGCCTGCTGCCTGGGCATCGCACAGTGATGATGTGGCAACACCTGATTATATCACTCTGCTCAAGCTTCAGGTTCATTGCCCTTGCATTTGTGCTCCGAGGTGCATCTCTGGCAGTCTCAGTTCCTTTGTGTCTTTCTGTGTATGACCCGGTCTGGCTGACGTCTTCTCTGGCCATCGACCCCGGCTTGGACGACTACCCGCATTGGACTTGATCTCGGCTTGGATGACTACTCGCATTGGACTAGATTCCGGCTTGGACGACTACCCGCATTGGACTAGATTCCGGCTTGGACGACTACCCGCATTGGACTAGATTCCGGCTTGGACAACTACCCGCATTGGACTTGACCGACTTGTTCCTGACCTCGCTTCCGCTGTTCCCTGATGAAAGTTTCTTTAAATAAACTACTTTATTTTACCTGCATTTCTGTGTGGTCCGGTTTCCTGGCTCCCGTGACAACAATGAAGGGTATATATAGTCAAAGATGTTCTTTATGCTAAATAATGTTTATTTTTACACCATTTCCACAGCACCTCACACTTCTCAATCAACAGGCTCATTCTCTGCCATTGTTGCATCAGTGTCATGAAGAATAAAGGAGGAAACTGCAAAAGTAATTTCAGCTTGTGGAGAGAAGAGAGTCACCCAAGAGCCAATAGCAAGTGAGCTATAGAGGGATTAGATTCCATGGCACCTGTTTTTTCTATTTGCTTTCAATTCAACTCAATTAAGCAAGGTGCAGTGTTCTGTTGTGTATAGAAACTTGGTGTTGCCAAAGTTCCTATATAATTCCCTTTTTCTGTACCATTATACTCATGTGTATTCATCCTATCACAACATGTAAGTCATCTGCATCCAAATGGAGCAAAAAAGAAAAAGAAAACAGATCTGATGCCATGACATACCTCTTCATAATTTACCCAAACCAAATAAACTTGGCTGTTACACCACTGACATTTCATGAGGCTGCCAACAACTAAGATTACCAATAAAAGGACTTTTTATGCATTAACAGCTTGTAGACAAAAAAATTTCAGAAAATATTTGGCAGGGGCCGTCGCGGCCGACCGGCTCAGATGTAAATTAAATGTGTGGCATTTTGCTTTTCACGCTACCTTTTCAAGGATTCATGTTTCTCAAAGCCTTGTAATCAAAAATAATAACAATAATTAAGCTGTTTGGAACATAAATCGATGCGGCACCACGTTGAGGGAAAAAGTGTCGAGTCTTAGAAAAATGATGATTAAAGCAAAACGGCATTATTGAATTGGAACAATGGCCGGTGATAACTGCGGAGGGGAGATAAGGCCCTCTCACCGCTCAGCTTGGCATGTCTTTCCACGTTGCTGCAGAATGGAGGTGATGCCTTTCCCAGACAGCGCAGGGGAGAATGCCGCTTGTAAAGCGTGGAATTAAACGCTCGCATATTCACAACGCGGCCTTGTTCCTTTAGAATTTTGTGACATTTCCTGATGGATTATACCTCCTCTGCAAAGTGGAAGAGCAGGGTGAAGAAAAAAAAAAAGTCGACACTTGACAATAAAATACAAATCTGCAAAACAAACTTTCCCTGCATCAATAACTATACAATTTTACTAATTCTATAGCTTTCCCAGATGGGAAGAACGAGAAAATAAATGCAACGTCACCCCAGCAAATCATATTACAACACAAATATATAAATGCAATTAGAACATTTACCAATACATGGTTTTTCAAGCAAACACAATTACCCGAAACATTTTATGGTCGTTCCCAACCTTGAAAACAAATTCTTTACCCAGTTTAAAGGTGCACACAGCTCCGACATAAAAATACAGAATCTTAAGCCATTTAAAATATGTGGATACAGTGTGGAAGGGTTACATCTTCTAGAAAGATTTGTCAATTCTGTTTGCCCCGTGATTGATGTAACCAGGGTAGAAAGTGATGGGAAATCCAATATTTACAGCTGTCAACAAAGGGTGACTTTTCCAATGGGGACACCGGTGCCAGTGACAACATTCTGAGTATCCGCTCACTTTGGAGAGATTTCCTCTCACTTCCAGTTATGTCTCCATAACAGAAAGTGAAGAGAAAGCTCTCCAACAGATATATATAATATATAAAATATATAAATATAATAACCCTGACCCTACTCTTTTCAAAACACAAAAATAGCTTTACCACTAGATATACAGAATTTTAAAATGTTATTAAAGTGAAAAGGTTTTTAAGCTATTTCAGATGCTGCTGAAATCACTTACAATGGATGCTGCTCCTTGATGTTTAAAAGTTTTAGTCTCCTGCAGAATCAGTAAAACAGGGACAAGTGAGGAAAGAGGGACAGAGGGATTTGGTTCCAAAGACGGGACAGCTGGGGGGCATTATGTCATTGGAGGTGGACTTTATTTATTTTCAGTTGCATTGTTTTCTATAGGTTGAACTCGATGGACTTCTGTCTTCTTTTCAATCTGACTAACTATGTAACCGGACAGCAGGCCTTGTTCACATTAGTGGTTCAAAGGTTTTACTTGTTGAATTACATTTTTATTTATTTACTAAAATCTTTCATGCTCCAGCCAAGAGTGAGTAGGTCTGCACTCTTTTTTTATGAATAATTTGAAATTCACAGTACAAGTCTGTCAATCCATTCAGGAAATCACGTAATTTACAAAGTGTCCAGGTTGTTAAGAGCTCTTAGTAACCGGTGACGCTCTATGGGGCTTCCTGCCCAGGTCACTGACGCCACCGATTGGCAGGAGCGGAGCCGGATGCTTGGCTGGCATCCTGCTAAGCTTCTGGCAACCAGTGATGTCAGTGAGCTGGGCGGGATGCCGGATAGAGCCACTGACAGCGAGGTCAGCTTGACAGGAAGTGAGTGGAATGTTCCCATTGTGAACACAGACAGCAAAGGAATCTGACAGAAGGTCCAACTATTCGCAAATATAAAAAATATAAAATAAATCTGGCTGTAACTCCAGGAAGATACTGAACAGTTTAATACATATATGTGATGTGTTTCAACTGCTAAAGGATTTGTAATTCTGTTTAGCCAATCTTTTGATTCACTACTGCCATATTCTACAGGTAGTTAGGTGACACCACCAGTTCCAATTTCAGCATGGCAAGCTCCTGTGTCACATTTGCGCCTTCAGCTTGCTCACTGAAAAATTATCAGCATCACCAAACTGCTGATGATTTTGTTTTTACATGTTTTTGTCCATGTGACTTGTAGTACAGGGGCAGAATCATGTTTTTTTTTGTACCGTATCCTATAAATGAGATTGCCTAAAAGATAAACATGTGTTTTTCAAGCGCTCCTATTAACGTATATGGGGTAAAAAAATTACAATTCTGCCCCAAAAGTAGCTCCTATACATTATGGAGCTTCAGGCTACACAACTCTCTGAACTGGCCCATTGAGAAGAACGGGAATCATCTGGTGCACTGTTGTGCTGGGAATCGTGCAACAAAACGTTGAGAAGTGACTGGGGCCTCATTGTCCAGTGAGCAGCAGGTGACACACAAAGAAGCTGCTAATTCATTAGTCAATGAGCAGCAGGCAATGCAGAAAGTAACACACCTGTAACAGGTAAACCGATTAACATACATGTTTTCCAAATGTGCATATGTAGCCGTTCCACTTTAGGCTCAATTCACACTTTGTCGCTCAAAGTTTAGCGCCACAAAACGCTCAAGACAAGGAATCCCATTAATTGCTTTGGCCCCTGCTCGCACCTGAGCATTTTGTCGCATGTTTTGTTGCACCAAGTTTCCCATTGAAGTTTATGGAACCAAAAAAATGCTGTAATCTGCCAAAAAGTAGCTCATGTACTTTTCCCAGCTTGCAAGAAAATGCTTGTTAGAATACACATTACTGTGTTTATAGCAATAACTCCTGCAGTATACAATTTCAGTCACTAGATGGCAGTGCTTATAAGTTCTGTTATTTCTATGGTAGATTCTCTGTTGTATTGAATAAGGTAGAGAATAAAGTTGTGGCTTCCTTCCTGTTTTCAAGCCATGTGCAGCATGCATATCTGACTGTGTGCTTGTGTTTCTCGGGGAGGCTGTGCAAGAAGTTCCAACAATGCTCAGGTGTGAACAGGGGCCATATAGAAATTAATGGGATTCCTTGTATTGAGTGTTTTGGTGTGCTTAGCTTTGAGGAACAAAACGCTTAGGTGTGAACGGGGACTTAGTGCTGCTCCAAGACGAGGCCTTCCCGGGAAACAGCGGTGGCACCAAAAACCACGGGTAGGTGTTGCAGTGAAAGCGGATGGCGCCGCCAATCAAACTTGGTTCTCCTGAAGAAGGAACCAGGTATGGTTCTGAAATGTTGCCACACATTGTGAAACAACTTGCATGATGTCAATAAAGGAATGATGAAAGGAAGTTCAGAGGAAGTTCTCATTTTCTATGACATCCGTGGTGTGACATTATCACACATGCATGGTAATATACTTTACTGCCGGTGGCCATCTTGGTGATGGATGCCAGCAAACAGAAGAGGGGGTATTTCCCCCTCTGTCTTGTGCTGCTGTCGGGCTCTCGGACCATGACCAAGTGTCTGACTTAGGGGTGACACCAACATAAGTGTTAATCATTTTGGTGTCACCCGGTGGATCGCACCTCCCTTGTGATGCCACTGATGGCAAAATTCTATTTCCATCTTTAAAACAAAAATCCAGCTTTGTCTTTTCTCTAATAGGGGCGATATTAATTCAACTGCAGCAAGAGATAGATTAAACATGGATGATATGATAGGTTTCAGAATCCTCTCCCAAGTTGTCTACACTTCTGCATGCCCGAAAACTGAGAAATTCAATGTTGCGGGGGAGGGGAGACGGAGGGTTTGGGGTTGGTTATCCACTAAATAAGGTGATTAGTGCCAAATGGATGGCCCGCTCTCGTTCCATTTCACTTCTGATTTTCTGCAAAATGCCTCTCGCGGATGATTCACAAGTTACCGCCAGAATTCTAACGGGATTGACCCAAGAGATTGCATGTCAACATCTTGATCTGCTTTGACAGCAATTTCACACAGTACTGCCAGCGAGAGGAAGAGCAAAGAAAAAAAGAAAAGACGCCCTCATACATGACTGAATATTTCTATACTGCGCTGCTGCAAAAATATAAAATAATGATAATAGTAATAATAATAATAATCGTGGTAAATACAGTTCATTCAATGACTGTACCTTGCTGTGATTGTTCGCACCTCTCGCCTTTTGAACCAGGATTCTGTCTAGAAAAAAAAAAAATCATACTAATCCTTTTGTGGTTTTCATTACTCTTTGGAAAATTACATTGAGCTGACAAAGCATATCAAATATGAAGGGTACGGAACGGAACAGAAAAGCGCCAGATAATAACCTTTAGTCTCTCCAGAGATTGCTTTTAGTAGAGATTACCGAAGCTCCCGACATAAATTCGAATGTTGTTTTTATTACCATGTATGCTTGTGCCATTTATTTTCTATTATCTCTCGGAGTTTTGTCACCATGGCGATGATGTCACTGCCAGAAATAATACGCACGGTGGCAGATCACCAGCCATGCGTTACGCCGCCTTTAACCCTTCGGCACGTTGTTAGGATGCTACCGTTTTGACAGGGTGTGAAATTCCAATGGCTATTGACAACCTGAGATTATGGCTCTTACTGGAACAAATCTGTGCCTTTCCTGCTGAGAGCGATCAATCTCTCCATCGTTAAATAACAATCTGCAACCGTGCTGCTTGGTGGCATCACAGCGATGGTTCCGCTCTCCTGCTCGAAAGCGACAGCACCGAGGTCTTCCTGGCCACAGCAGGAGATGATCTATGTCGTACCAACTTTTGCATTTTCAACCATATTTTGAAAACTACTGTAGTCAAGAGACTCATATCTCCCACTCTGACTGCCTTTAGGCGATCCCTTAAGACTCATCTCTTTAGGGAAGCCTATCCCACCTCAACCTAACCGCTGAAACATCACGTTCTCAAACAATTCACCCCCACACAGCTACCTCCTCATGTATCATTTCCCCCTCCCTTTTAGCATGAAAGCCCTCACGGGCAGAGCCCTCGTTACCATCTTGTCTTGACTTGTATTGTAATTGTAATGTCTTCCTTATATTGTAAAGCGATGCGCAAACTGTTGGCGCTATATAAATCCTGTATAATAATAATTTTTAAAAACGCGTGACGGTCGCGCAACAGACGCGCATATGCAATACGCCTAGGTGTGAACGAGACCTAAAAGCCACTGACCTCATGTTAAAGCCTGTTGATGGTGAGCATGTGTGGAGCTGGCAGAACCATGCTGCAGTGCAGAGGGATGTCCAGCAGATGGCAGAGAAGAGCCAGCTGATCCACCAAGTCTAGGCTTTCAATGCACTGCAAGAGAAGTGATGGACACAACTGCCCACAATCTGTGAACGCAGTGCAGTCAAGGGCAGATTGTTGCAAAGACCAGCAGGGCTATTCATAAAAGGGTGAGGAGTTTGGAATAGGCAGGAGAAGGGAACAATCTAGAACAACATAGCTGATTTGGAAATATTCTCAAATTCAGGTCACTTTCCAGTTCAGCTATGTTGTTCTAGATTGTTCACTTCTCCTGCCTTCTCCAAACTCCTCACCCTTTGGTGAATAGACCTGTAGATCTTTTTTCTTATTGTAAAGGCAAATGGGGCTGCTGCATATGGAGAAGTGGAGAAGGACCTGTGGAGTTTCTTTTTTACATAAGACAGTACAGGAAGCCAAATTAATCTGCAATTTACTGAGCTCCCACTGACCACCATTGTTTCAGAGAGCACTCTCCACTGACCACTAAGAAAAAGAGCACTCACCACTCACAACCAATGAAAGAGGGCACTCACCAAGGGTAAGCAACAAAAAAAAAAAGCAACCACCACTGGCAACCAAGGAGGTAGTTAGCACTGGTAACCAATGTAAGGGGGCACTCACCACCGGTCACAAATGTGAGGGGTTACTCACCACCGGCCACCAATGTGAGGGGTTACTCACCACCGGCCACCAATGTGAGGGGTTACTTACCACCGGCCGCCAATGTGAGGGGTTACTCACCACCGGCCACCAATGTAAGGGGGCACTCACCACCCTCATTCAGATTAGAGTCCCCCTCTTTCCCATAAGGAGCCCCCCTTTCTTCACATCAGGAGCCCTCTTCACATCAGAGGCATGACACTGGGAAAATGTCAAGGCACCCGTGAGGAAGCCTGAAGGCACTCCAGTGTGCTACAGCACCCTGGTTAAGAAAGGCTGCTTTAGGCATGTTGGTGCAAGCAAATGGCTAACAAATCAAACTCCATGTGAATGAATACATTTTGGGTGGCCAGAAACAGAAAGAAGCTGACCATTGGGTATAATCCAACTACCTTCCTCTCCTGCAATGACTGTGTACTCCAAAAACAGAAACTCCCTGCTCAAACGAACATTCCTGTTCTGTGTTAATGGAGATGGGAGGTAATGAGAAGATGGCATAGTCTGGCAGTGCCGATTATCACCGGGAGGAACAAAAGTGATTGGAGAGGATTAGAATGATTGTTCCTCCTGACAATGGATGGCAGGATCAGGGTGCTCCTGCGAACATTAAATTGTTGCCCTGATCTGGTGGAAATGAGATGATTAGACAAGTGTCAGCTCCCATTTCTGTGGGCAGCTTAACCCATATATGAAGCAAATGTGTATGACTGCGGACTTGCTAATCACCCTCTAGTGCAGATCTGAATGTTTATGAAGCCATGTGTGGGAGTAATTAGGATTAGGAGAACATTATAAATCTTGCTGCACGCAGCCACATTATGGCTGCTCATAATAAGGTGTTGAAGCGGCCCTAATAGGAGGAACATATGTTACAGTCCTATTACTCATGCAGGTGCACTTTACCCCTCATTTAATTTGCTAAAGTAATATTTATACAACATGAGATGATAGAACTGCACCAACTGGGCTGAATACTATATTAGCGCCTTGTATTTAAAAGCATTACAAATGCCAAAAGGTCTACCTATCAAAATGAGATTGAGTGCTTGCGATGATATTTAATGAGTTGCAAGGGATTATGCATTGATCTTTCAAGTGAAATTAAAAAGGGAATCCATTGAAAAAGCACCAACACTGTCATGTTAATGTGCAGTGTAGCAGGGTGTGCATACCTACAAGCTCCGACAGAAGCTTTGCTTCAACTGCAGAGAGTAAACCGATGTGAGCTATACATAAGGCAAATTAACAAAAGTGCACAGCGCATCAATCCTGCCGCAGCAACCAATTACATTTCACCTTTCTGACCCCAGTAATTTAAAATCTGATTAGATGCTTTGGGTTATTACACTTTGAACTTCTGGTTTTTCTGCCCTGCCCTAATGAATAGGATTTTATTTGATAATAACAAACTAGAATCACGTTGGCTGTTTCTTAAATTTCTACATTGTTAACAACAGACTGATATATGTACCTTGATTTTTCATTGACTCCATTGAAATGTAAAGCTTTCCTTGAAGTGGGACTGTCCCTGCACTGCAAGGGTTAACTGTCCTTTTTTGCCTAGGGTTTTTACTTACCTGACCCCATCTCCTGCGGGCTCACTTCAGGCTGCTAGATCAGTCTCCACAACCTCTTGTCCCATTCGTATCAGCAGGTGAGGGCCATTGATGTCATTTAGTTCAATGCATTGCTGAAGAGCCCTGAAGAAGAACTCCAGGACAACTTTCTTAAAGGAGAATTATGAGGGGAGTGATTTTCACTCAGCCTCATAATCTGAGCCGACCTGTGACAATGAAACTGTCACAGGTCAGGTCAGTAGATCGGGAAGTGAACACATACCGTCGCTCGCTCACTTCTCGATCTATCCCTGCAGCAAGCCGTGACTGTCACTCATGGCTCCCTGTGGGGATTCCCCTCTCCCCGCTCCGATCCTCCAGCGCTGACTGGCGGAACAGACGGGGGAGGGGCGGGCACAGCTGGCTCTGCCTCTGCCTCTGGGTAGGCAGAGCCAGCTGTCAATCATGCAGCTGGGTGGATCTCGACAGCAATGTCGGGATCCAGCTGTAGCTCACAGTATACTGAGCTGTGGGTGACGGGAGGACGCTAGTTTGTGTCCTCCCGTTACCCTTAGGAGAACTATGAGGGGAAAGGCCTGACCCCATAGATCTCCTTTAACCCTTGCAATGGGGCTACCCCCACACTGCAACGGTTAGGTGCTCGTTTTTGTCTAGGTGCTAAAATAACAAAGTTATACTCACCCAAAGCTCCCAGCCAGCCGGCTGTGACAGCGCCCCTCCAACCTCTCTCCTCCTCCTCTGCAGCATTGGAATCTTCCTCAGTGTCCTCACGTCTAACCACAGTGTATAGAATGTGATGATTTACAGGACCTTAGACCGCTGCAGAAGAGGGGGAGAGATGCTGGAAGAACAGATCTACGAGCAAAAGCCGTTTCGAAGCATTGGGTGAATATACTTTTTTTTTTTAACCTACACAAACATGAGCAGTTAATCCTTGCAGTGTGGGGAGTAGCCCAACTGCAAGGGTTAATATATATATTTTTTTCCTGGGGTTCTTTGAATTCTTCTTTAAATTTGAGAACACAGAGGGACAGCCCACAGCTGGGGAAGAGGGGGCAAAAAGCAGAGCGCTCACAGGTGAGGGCTATCAATGGGTTATGAGTTCTTAAACACACAGCATACTTAGGGATGAGCTCAGGTTCGGACCAAGCCCAGTCTGAACCCAAGCTCTTTTGAACACATAAGGTAGCTCTTTTGTTTTTCACCCAATAAGCTGTGGCTGGGGGATTCCCTGCCTGCAGCTGCACAGGGGCTTTGTGCAGTGATGTCATTGGTCGTATATGGCTACATGGGTATATGTGGGAAATTACTTTTACCCAATATGACCATGCGGCTATATAAGGTAAATGATGTCGGCACAAGCGTCCTGCTTTTTTATGTGCAGCTTCGGGGCAAGGAAGTCTGCCCACAGCCCATTGAGAGTGTTCAGTCCATACCTGAGCTCATCAATTACATAAAAGGGAAAGATCTAAATAAGATTATTCAGCAAGTAAAAATTAAGCAGCTTTTTAAGATTTTTTTTTAAGTTATACTATACGAATGGGAACATGTAACAAACATAAGGTAGGTATTAACCCAACTTGACTACTGTGAAGATATTTACTCATTTTTAGTTATAGATTGTTCATTTCATAATAGCATAAATAATAAATTCAAAGGGATGAGTTTTAGAAGTTTGTGATCATCAATTAACTGGGTTCTCAAGATACTGGGTGTCTAGAAGTTATACCTAAGGTTAGACCCACGACTTACAGTGGGAGTTCCACGACGTACAGCGGAAGTAGAGTTATTAGATCCACGACGTACAGTGGAAGATACACGACGTACCGTGGAAGGTCCACGACGTACAGTGGAAGTTCCGCAACGTACTGCGGAAGTAGAGTTAAATATATGCGCATATAAAGAAGGGACACTCACCAAGAGACGTGTATACGGTGGTGTTCCCCCAGATCTAGGTAAGACACCAGAAGACAGTGAGAGAACTGATTTGACTGATGGTTTTTGTTTGATTATTGTTTGTAAGAAATGGGAGGTACTTGTTGCAAACAGGCGCCAAGGTTCACTGATGATGAATTGTGCATGCACCGAAGAAACAAAAATAATGTTAAATATAGACAACCCTACACATGTCAAGTCTGTTGGAACCTCCGCATATGCGTTACAATTAACCTTGATTGGTTCAGCTGAGTCTTCTGATTCCGTGGGATAATTCTCCCAACACTACACAAGTGGAAATACACAATAAAACAGCAATATTGTTCTTGAGAAAGCAATGTAGAAGATCTTCTATAGGTTTGACACAAAGGTGGTAACCTTGAATTCGCAAGGACTTTAATAAGCTAGGCCAAAGGAAGACGGTTACCGTTAGGGGAAGTTAATACTGCAGATGACAATTCACTGGCCAATTTCTCACCGTGAACAATGGGCAAAAAGGATTTACACATGCTTGTTCAGAACACAAAACCCCAGGATACAATGAGACTTTTCTTCACAACAGCACAATGCCATGCACTTGAAACGAAAAGCCTTGTTCACTTTTCCACAGAGAATGAAGAACATAAGTGGTTGGTCACAGATATTTATCAGGGATTCAAAAATCTCTGCAGGCTACAACAATCACTTCTAATACTTGAAAGGACTATTAGCACTCTGTGGTTAACCCCTACTCAGCCCAACTATGGCCAGCAAAGCTCACACCTTTAGAATTGTTATCAAAAACGATGTGAAAGTGAAGCCTAAAATTTAGCTCTGCTGCTTACCCCATTTTCTTGGCATATGCCATGGATAGAGAATGGACTAATCAAGAAATCTCAGTAAGGAAGCTTGATGTCAAAATGCTAATTCTTCATCATAGCTGTAGGCCCGAGAGTCGCAACACCAAGCGGTTGAAGCAGGAGAGCTTGTATAGACCTAAGTTCCTTGAAGTGAACCTATTCTTTGCCCTTTCTGTTAGTTAGAAATCACTTTGTAAAGAATACCCAAATGCGTGCAAGGAAAACAATTTTTAAAAACCCCACTATGTTTGTATGCAAATGATTGGATGATGGAAGTCAGCAGAACTTCACCTCATTCACTAAGTTAAAGAAAAAAATCCCATGCAAAGTGAACAGCCTATTTGCCTTTAGTAAATCAACCCCGGTATGTCACTTCTGCAATTAAGGCTTCTTACCTTCCTACAATCCCAGCATATGCTGCAATGAATACATTTACTTAATTTAAACTAACTTGATTTGCTTCCCCTGCAAATTACCAGAAATGTTGAGCATGTGACCATTACTGAACTTAGGGTAACGGGAGGACGCTAGTTTGTGTCCTCCCGTTACCCGAAGGAGAACTATGGGGAAAAACACTGACCCCATAGTTCTCCTTTAAGTTTCCTTGCTGGGATTTCTTGATTAGTCCATTTTCTATGCACGGCATATGTCAAGAAAATGGGGTAAGCAGCAGGGGGAAATTTTAGGCTTCACGTTCACATCCTTCCCAATGTTAACCATTCTAAAGGTTTGAGCTTTGCTGGCCATAGTTTGGCTGAGTAAGGGTTAACCACAGAGTGAATGAGATGAAGTTCTGCTGACTTCCATCATCCAATCATGTGCATGCAAATATGCTGTTTTGGGGTTTTTTTCTGCTTGCACGCATTTGGGTATTCTTTACAAAGTGATCTTTAACTACATTCACTTAGCTAAGCAGAAATTCCCCTGCAAAGTGAGCAGCCTAATTTCCATTAATAAATCAACTGCACTATGTCTCTTCTCCAATAAAAACCCTTGCTATTTGGATTTCTTTTTACAAACTTCTGCTGTCAGTGGACCTTTTAATTTGCCCGTCATGGTTAAAGTACAAGCCTGTTCTGGGGGATATCCCAAACTCCTGCATAGTCCACCTGAGATGCCCGCCTCTGAACCTAAACTGCACTTTTACATTTGTAGTTTTACACACAGAGGTCTGAATAAAGCTGTCATGTGGTTAAGGACAAAAATAATTTTGATGTAACCTCAGACAAGATATTCTGGAATGCCTGGTAGCTCAATCCATCAACTACAATAGCACATTACTGCAATTTAATTGTGTCTCTTAAAGTTCAAGCTATAAATCATTTCCACATATGGATGCGCTGGGTGATTCATTCACGTTTAAGAGGTTTTTGGAAATTTTCTGGTCCTCTATGTCTTAGGTCTGCCTTTATAAAAATCAATCTCATCAGCTGCTCTTCCAATAGCTACCGTGTTTCCCCGAAAATAAGACACTGTCTTATATTTTTGGGAGCTCAAAAAAACACACTAGGTCTTATTTTCGGGGCAGGTCTCATTTTTTTTTATGTACAACAATCCGCACTTATTCATGTAGAAAAATATGGTGATCAGGGCAATCAGGGGTGCCGTACCTTTCCAAGAGCAATTTGCTAACCAATCGCTGGCCAGAATGAGCGAAGCGCACTTTAACTATCGATTCCTCACAGGCGGAGTATTTGGTATCACTTCGCCTGTGACAGGAGGCGGGCTATAGAGGAAGCATCGGGTTATGTGGATCTGCTCCCTCCGGTGCCCCCTCGCTTCCCCTAGCGCCGGCTTCGTTGGCACCAATGATTCCCTCCCGCGGCTCTTCAAGTCCCCCCTTATGCCACCATCGGCCCTGGGAATTGTCACAACTAGGTCTTATTTTCAGGGTAGGTCTTATATTTTAGCAATTCCCAAAAATAGTACTAGGTCTTATTTTCGGGGTAGGTCTTATTTTCAGGGAAACAGGGTAAATATGCAGTTAAAATACATATATTGGGCTGTATTATCTGCCAACTGACTTTCTATGCTGTTCAGTCAGCTTGGTGAACCAGGCACTGCTACCATATAGCAAAGCCAGGTTCCACACCTTCCTGCAGACTAGACTGCAGTTAAAAATTACATGATGGTTCAAGACCCACCACAGTGTTCTAACTGGACAAAAAACAGCATCAACACTCTGATGAGGTGCTCTATCTTCTTCTAAGCACATCCTCTGTTTGCTTAATCTCGCTCTTCTGCTGTTCAGGAGATTATAGGATGCCCATATCAAGACAGATTGAGGTACGTTTGCCAGTTCTGTGTACAAGATATTTAATGATTTTCTTAATTAATACATAACTACATTCTTTGGTGGTTAATTTAATATCTGCCTGACGTTCCCTTTTAAAGAGAATAAATTCCAATGGGTATTTCACAAAAAAAAAACTTTAAATGGGGGCTGAAATGACCGCGGACGGTGGCGCTGGAGTCTATGTAGAAGAAAAATGTCATCAGCACACCAGAAGAACTGGTCACGTTAACGTTCCTTTACATCAATAAAGGACGTTGTTCACTTGATCAGTTGTTCTGGTGTGCTGTTAACATTTTGCTTCTACCCTTTTAAAGAGCAATCCCAGACAGACAGTACAAGCATTCAGAGAGCCGCTAATGCTATCAAATACATTTTAGTTTTCCATAGAGCGAGAAAGGGTTTAAACCCCTGCCAGGTCTAAATGCTATCTGTGTCCCGGCTCTGGAAACTGACCCCAGTAGTATTTACTATACAACAAATGTTATGTACACAAACTCCAGAGCAGGAATTACATCATCAGCAGGAAACCACTTTTGTTGAGAAAATATAAAAAAACCCTCTAGGGGAAAGTGAACTTTGTTGCATATTCCTACATTTTACTGTTTACTGAAGAAATAGCTGTTTGTCGCAGCATTGCCTTTGTGAACTGATTCCAGAATGGGAGGATCTGTGTTCATTATAATCAGCTGGTGGACTTTCAAGTTGCAGTGTCTGCATCCCTTTAGGAGGTACTAAACCCTTAGGGAGCATCTCACCAAAGATGAAATTCCTATTACAAGGGATGCCTAAAATATTTCCTGTATCTTAGTGTAGACTTTGGTGAAAATCAGTCAGCCACAGAAGCAGGAAGTGACAATTCTGGGGGCGTTCTATACACCAAGTGTGTACAGAACGCCTTCAGTTCGCCATATTGCATAAAAAAAATTTTTAATTGAATTTTTTACCGATTTAGAAAATTAAAGCAGCTGTAGTATTAAGTGGAAAGGTAACTACAAAATGGCCTGCTTAGCAATCATATATGCTAGATTAGGGCTGCAACCAACAAATCAATTAAATCAATAATAATCGATAATGAGAATAGTTGTCAACTATTCTCATTATCGATTAGTTGGTTGGATGCCCTAGCTCTCTCCTGCACACTGGGAAAAGGGCACATCAAGTAGTGGGTGGGTGCTATATCCAGCCCGCTATTGGCTATTGCAATCTGAAATGGCCAACAGCAGACTGGCTATTGCATCAACCCACTACCTGCTGTATTTACATTTAGCTGCCATCTGAGGAATCTTGCCACTGGCAGCTGTCATTCCCTGGCTGAAGCTATTCAAGCGCCATGTGTTTAAAATACAATTATTCAAGAAAAAATGATAAAAGATGGGGAAAAAAAGTAATTTCCGGTTTCGGCCCAACAAATTTCTATTTGGTGTCTATTTACCCGCCGTGACACCGCCTTTTACATTTTGCCAAAAATATGGGTAATAATCATTGTTTTCTAATATAATGAAAAAATTACTTTTTTTTTTCAAAATCTTCAATAATTTTTCTTACTATAGTAAAAAATAAAAGTGGTGATTAAATACCACCACAAGAAAGCTCTAACTGTCCCCAAAAAATGGTATAAATGTATTTCAGTACAGCGTTGCATGACGGAATAAATGTCATTCAAAGTACCGCAGCGCTGAATACTGAAAAATGGCCTGGCCAGGAAGGGGGTCTAAACACCTGGTCTTGAAGTGGTTAATCTGATTAATCGAAAAAATAAATCAGCCAACTAATCGATTCAAAAGATGAAAATAATTATTAGTTGCAGCCCTATGCTGCATTCATTTTTTAAAGTTTTTTCATTATTATTTTATTTTAAGTGGCATTTCCCTTTAAATTTTCATTTTCAATTCAACTGCCCTATATGATTAAGTTTGTGGCATTTTCTCAAAACTGTGGTGTAGCTACATGGTCTATAGCGACGGTGTGAGAGCAAGTGTGCCACGGTTCTGTTACCCCAGGTGACAATATGACATTAATGTGGCATTCAAAAAATGTAGTATAGAAGATAGGTGTGTCAACCCAATGGAAGGATGCTGGGATCCTATTTTCGGCGCAATGCACAGGATATTAAAACCCGTCCCTGTAACTGCTTCTCTGGCTACATTTTTAGAACGACCATATTGAGTAACAACAGAAATATTTCTCAGAGATTTTGCATATTTACCATGACAAAAATTTTTTTCAGCCAGCACTGCTCATTGGAGAAACAAATCAAGTTTAACGGGGAAAAAAATGGCAGAGACATTTCACTCCTGATAACTATGTGGCAGGTAATAAAATGTATCGGCATTTAGGAGCACCAGTGGTTAAATCCCTTGGTAAACTACAGAAGAGTAAACTCATATGCTACGGAACATTGCTAATAACACAGTTACGAGGGCACCCAAGGGCTGCTTCTTAAAGATGTCCCCCCCCCGGGGCCCTGCAAACTTCCAAACAACCTGGCATTGCGCAAAAGATTAAACTCGGGACCTGAGGCATAAGGAATATAAAAAAACACGACCTGAAATGCACTATTTGCACACTTGGTTTTCTCATTAATCTCCAACCCAATGTACCTTAAAATGAAAACAATTCTGCAGAAAATCTGAGTTCCTGGCAACCATTCAGCCTAAGCTTTGTGTAATCAAATGGCAGTTTAACTCTCTACGCCTTGTATCGTTTAACTGTTATCTGCTATCTGCAGATTCATAAAGCCGATGACAAGAAAAGAAATCCGGAAAATTAGATAATGCTGTTTTATGCATGTGGGTCCTGTCAACGTGATGGCTGTCTTCAAATGTTGATATATATCCGCATCATATGTAATTATTGGTCTCTGAACGGGATTATCCAATTTGCGCTTTCAGTAGATGGCATTATGATAAACACACGGTTGCGTAGAGCTTCAATTCCAGTCAGAAATTCTCTCACATATTTGTCATTTAATCTCTCAAAATCCTTCAAACTACAGGACAGCTTGAAAGTATCACAGGCATTCCCAGCCCAAGACATTTGTTGGGATTTTGCTATCACTAAGAGATTAAACAAGGGTAGGGATGTTTCTTGACAATTATATTTAGGGAACAAATTAAAGTGCATCTCTGTTGTGGGACTCATTGCTGGGTCTGTGATTTGATTTGGACACACACACACACACAATTGTTGTTTAAAGAAGATGCTAAGCCAAAAGAAAGCTACCACATTTCTTTCATCCAACCATTCTGAGTGAGAGTGTGGGATACCTGCAAAACACCAAGGACCTAACCTGAGCTATTCAGCGGCTAGGTGAGTACAGGTGGGGTGGGACCATGACTGAGAGGTGTACCTTTGTCTGAGAAATATTTATATGAATAATCCTATATCTGTATTAAACCTAAAACCCAAAAAGTGAAAGCATGCTTTGCCTTCCTTCTTAGTGCTTGGGTCTATGCAGAGTGGCATTGGGACTTCTGACTCCCAGCTGCTAAAATAAGCTCAAGTCTATGTGTTACAGACAAGCACAGTTGACAGCTTTCCATCAGCCATATTGTCTTTGGCAATATGCAAGCAAACAGAATGGTTGATGGAAAAATGTCAACCGATCATGTCCGCACGGGAAGGTTGTGGGCAGATTGATCCTTCTGACACTGCCTGAATAGTTGCAGTTCTGCTGTTGGTGCTGATGTCACTCCTGAATGACACAAATACTGACACACATGCACTTGAATCCTTCTCAATTGAACACTTCTCTTCTGGTCACCACTACACCCTTCCTAATTGTTATGGTGCTGCTCTTCTTCACTGACCGCTGCTGCACCTGCACCCTTCTCCACTGAACTGTTGCTGCCCCCTAGTACCATCTCAAGTGAGCGCCTCTGAACCCACACCCCACTGACCATCACTGCACCTGCACTCTTCACTGACCCCTGCTGTACCCGCACACTTCTCTACTGACCACCACTGCACCTGCACCCTTCTCCAATAACTACCACTGCACTAACACCTTCCTCCACTGACCACCACCATACCTGCCACCCCTCCATTGACCATTGCTGCACCTGCACTCTTATCCACTGACCACTGCTGCACCAGCACCCATTTTCCCTGACCACTGCTATACCTGCCCAGTTCCTCGCTGACCACCAGTGCATCCTTGCTTTTTTTCCTCTGACCATTGGTGCGCCTTCTTACTTCTCCACTGAGCACCAATGCACCCTTAACCTTCTCCATAAAACCACTGGCTCCCACAGCAACAGCACATTCCTCCAATGGCTGCCACACCAACCACACACTTCTCCACTGGCTTCCAATATAATGGTGCACACAGCATACTTCTCCATCGACTGTCACTGTAGCAGCATGCTTTACCACTGACCACTGCAAATGTAAAGGTGCACTTTTTCACTGACCACCACCAATGTAATGACAAATCTCCACTTCCTTTACCATCTCCACTATAATGACACACACTGCTGCTCTATTCACACTGTGCTATCCATTACACTCCTAAGACTGCTAAATTCTGTACACTATTTTGTACATACATAACACAGCATTTTGCTTTTAAATTGAGATTATTTTTTTCTTAAACAGGAAGACTTTTGTTAATACTAATAATGGCAATCAAATATTTGAGAGGTTCTTTTGTAAAAAAATTAATACACATACATTGCCTTTTTGGAGATGACTTTTTTTGCTTGCTATGGATGATATATGAAATATGTGCTTCTGTCATTCTGTTTGGCCTTTTTTCTATTACATCTAAATTGCCACTTATCTTTACTTAGAAGGTCACGATGTTCTCATTCCAATTGGTAATTCACATACTGTATGTCTCTCAGTCTTATAATTGGTGCTCAGTGCCAGACTGGGAATAAAGACAGCCCTGTATATGGCCAGACTATCCAGCAATCATTCTTCCTTACACTTAAAACAGACCTAACCCACTGCACAGATTAGGGTCATGCTCACTTAAATGGCAGCCTTTTAAGTTTGGTTGATGGTTATCATTGTACACTATGGAACTGAAAACAAGGGCTTTAAGTTATAACCTCCAGCATCCTCAAACAATCTAAAGTCCTTAAAATGTCCAGCACAAGAAAATGCAATATTCCAGAGGCAATTCTGCTCATACCACCAAACGTTTTACTTGTCTGAAAAATTGTCCGAAGAAGTTCCGCCCAGTAAAATTAAATTATCTTAACTGATGTAATAGAAATAGATATTATGTTAGATAACCATTAAAGTCCATTCACACCATTAAGTTGCAGTAATGTAGATACACTGTGGTGCCATGCAATTTTAATGGCACCCCAATGCATCTCAACAATACACCTGCTTCACAGGCAGGGCCGGATTTCCCACAAGGCCAACCAAGGACGGGCCTTGGGGCAGCAGGGAGTAGAGGGGCAGCAGGGGTGTGGAATTCCTATCTCCCGATGTCCTACACATGCAGTTCCGGGCGCCGGGTGGGTAGTTGTTTTCTACATTTAGCCCTGCTTTGAGTAAGAAGAGCTAAATGTACAGCGGGGAAGCTGCTGCTTGTTTTGTATAAGTGATCTCTGTGATTTCGCCAAGATCAGTTGTATGCAGCCTGCAGGTCTGCCATTCTCCATGGGGGTGGGGGCGGGGGGCGCATTGAGGAACCTGGCCTTGGGGTAGCAGAGAGAGTAAATCTGGCCCTGATCACAGGACAGCACAAGACACGGTAACACAACATTGTTCTTTGCAGTGGCTGTGCTACAATAAATGCTGCAGGTATGATTTTGGGTTTTTGTCATGCCAGGTTCAAAAAACATGCAACAGCTTAACATGTGCCACACCACAACAGACCAGTCCTGTGTAAATTGGCCCTTAAATTAACCAGCCTGCATTTTCATAGCCTTACCTACTTTACTGTTGTAACATTGAATCTGGAAGACACAGTCACTTTACTCATTTAAGGCAAAGTGACAGTGCCTCCAGATAGTCCTAATACCAGCGAGGTATAGTCATCATTTCTGCACTCCCTCATCACATCCTTGCTATGTCCTCAGTCCACTGCTCTAATAGAACATGGCTTCTGTGTATGGGGGATCATGTGACCTCCCCCATGAGACATTGCTCTGGTCTGTGAAATCAATTGCCAGGATCGAATAGTGATTTCATCAACCCAGGTAAGCTCCAACACCAAAGGGTGTCAGGAAGCACGGTCACTTTGCTCTTGTCATGGACAAACTGGATAGTAGACCTAGTGTGTTATCTGCACCTTTGGAAAGTGCATGAGCTCTGAAAAGCGCCACCAGATCTTTACCAGAGCATCCTTCAAGGAGTAATGGACCTTCCTGGTAGGTGTACTAGGTTGCGGTCCTTGGACACACATGTGCAGGTGGAAGCTGAGCAGGGATAGAATAAGAGAACAAGCGTCGTCAAAATACAGGCGGAGGTTGATACCCAGAGAAACAGGATTGCAGCAGTGCAGAAACTACCATGGACTGGAGCCTAGACTGGAAAGGAAATTAATCTATTGCTCAGAGCTGTTGGCTTGAGAAAATCTAAATAGTGAGGTTGATGGACAGGCTGGTTGGGGACTGGTCTTGTAGCTGCTATATCCATCAGCAGGTGGGATACAGTGATGTCTATACCTCCCAGTCATGTGCAGCAACAGGGTGGGAAAAACTACATGTTGATAGAACAACAAGAAGCAAATCAGCTCTGAATTGGTAGATGACAGTGTCTCTTTCAATAAGAATTTGCAGACCAACAGGGACTTAAGTATGACCCAGTGTACTCAATAATCTAACAGACTTGACCAGGCACACTCCCTCTCTTACAAGTCTGTGTATAGACGCTTCTGTGTTGCAAGTCCATGGCCATTCCAGGGGTAAATGCTGCCAGAGGCAGCCATTTGTGCCAACCCCCCAATGGTAAAGATGTACACCTGGTTACGATAGCGCTACCTGTGTGTGTGCATCCAAACACACAACAAATCAGTTCAGTGATGTGGAGCCTGTTAAACTACAGGCTCAGCGTCACTGAGTAAAGGTCTCTGCACCTGTCACACAGGCAAGAGCAGTGGCTGGTAGCGCTGCGCTCAATGACGCTAAGCAGGCACTGTTGACAGGCTCCGCATCATTGAAAAGGCTTGGCCAATGCACCTGCCTTTGTGACAGGTGAGCCTATTATTTTAATGGTATGGGTACTCTGTTCAAAGTTCTTATGATTTTAATGATATGCACACTCCAGCCTCAGTGTTGCCCCCACCGTGCCACCTGAGGCAGCCACGTCACTTGGCCTCATTGGCAGCACAGCCCTGAGTGAGTCCAAAGCACTTGAGTGGAAGGGAAGAAAACACATTTCCCCTAACAGATAAAAAAGATGTTTGAAGGCATTTGCAAATGGAAATCTGTTAAAAATCACGAAACAAGACTATGAAAAGAAAAATCTTGTAAGTCTTCAATTGACTTTAATGCAATTGCAATCAATGTGGACCGGTGTAGGGGGTCTGGAACAAATACTTTTTCATGATGGTTTTTCATATGAACAAATGCTGAGGGATTATTAGTCACCTGAGTCTCCTGACTATTTATGGTATTGTCTTTTTCCCTTAGTTAAAATAAAAATCCAACCAGTTTAAGTTATAGGATTTCATGAACTAGCTCTCCTAAATATGCCAGCATTAGTTGCCTTATTTTATTTTAATATATACAGTATTGCATATTAATTGTGGATTTTAC
The DNA here is from genome assembly GCF_000935625.1 of Nanorana parkeri. Classification (NCBI taxonomy): domain Eukaryota; kingdom Metazoa; phylum Chordata; class Amphibia; order Anura; family Dicroglossidae; genus Nanorana; species Nanorana parkeri. The sequence goes on from NW_017306270.1 coordinate 769,897, forward strand.
TGCATAAAAGCTCCTTCTCAATCACTACTCGTTTAGTCTGTCTTTCCTCTCCGTGCATTTATTTACTACAATAAATCATTGAGGGTCGGTATGCACAGTATGCAGCTGTCTAGCTTTTTATATGTTGATTTTTGGAAGATTGATGCTTAATTTCATTTTTGATTGACGGGAAGGCCAGATCCACAAATGCAGCAAAATAGTGATGCAGAACAATGTTGATCTATTGAGGGCATAGTGTAGCTTGAGAATACAGAAATAGTGCACTGACTATTACCGCAACACTTTAAATGGGAAGTCCCCGGGGCCATAAAGAAAATGCTTTATGTGAAATCAAGATTTTCAAAGAATTTCCTTCTATAGCTACTGCAAGGAAAGCACTTTTTAACTCTCCTTGCTGGCATAGTGAGTTGTAAAAAGGTTAAAGACTCAGCCCACCTATTTTTTAGCTAGCCCAGAACTATTTTTGTTTTTTGTATATACTGAAGCTTTAAACCACCTTTTTCACATCTTTTAGGGACTCTGTTGGTGAGATCTTTACACTGAGATCCTTGGTCTGCACATCTGATGTAGCCATTATGAGTGGTCCCTACCTTTCCTGCTGGATTTTCTTCTACAGGAGGAGCTGGAACATACAAGGGTGGGGTGAAAACTCCTAGGAGGGGCAGGAACAGATGCAGGAATTATGACAGGCAGATCTCACTGTTGGGAGTATCCAAGATATATCTAAAGCCAGGGACTGACCACCTAAGCTAATATATCTTCAAAAGGTTGACCCTTTAAATGGAAAGGTCCCAATTACATTTTCATTGGACACGTTTCTTTCAAATAGTCTCTTGCTGAATCTTTACCTTTCACACTGTAGGAGTATGAAGGCTACTTGGAGAGCAGAAGGCTACGAGCAGCACGATTACGGCTTGCCAGAAACTGTTCAGTCAATTAGGGGGACAAAATACATGTTTGGGTAACAAATCTTAGTATAGGGGTGGGCCTTTTTAGTATACCATATTAGCAGCCATTGTCTTGCAAATCCCTCCACTGGCTTCCAATAGCCCAAAGGATAAAATTCAAAATATTAACAACGACTTACAAAGCCATCCACAACACTGCCCTCGACTATATCTCTATCACCCTAGCCGTTCTCTCCGCCCTTCCAAAGACCTCCTGCTTTCTAGCTCCCTCGTCAAATCCTCCCATGCTCGCCTCCGGTACTTCTCTAGAGTCTCTCCCATCCTCTGGAACTCTTTACCCCAACCTGTCCGACTATCTCCCATTCTAACTGCCTTTAGGAGATCCCTTAAGACACATCTCTTCAGGGAAGCCTATCCCACCTCAACCTAACCACTGAAACATCACGTTCTCAAACAATTCATCCCCCACACAGCTACCTCCTCATGTATCACTGGCCCCTCCCTTTTAGATTGTAAGCCTTCAGGGGCAGGGCCCTCCTTACCAGCTTGTCTTGAATTGTATTGCGATTGTAATGTCTTCCTTAAATTGTAAAGCGCTGCACAAACTGTTGGCACTATATAAATCCTGTATAATAATGATAATAGTAGATGTTGCGCAAGCCAAAATTTGTTTTACTGGAAGACCAGTCCAACTATTTTCCGGCAGCTCTCAGCAGCATGCCCCTAGTCTTCAAACCCACCTGTAGCAAGTCTGCAGTCTTTGACAATTTCTTGTAGCATGCCTGCGCTCTCTAAATATCTACTATAGTACAACCATTTTTTGTAGCATTATATACACTGTGCATTACGTGTAGCCCTTTGTTGATGTCAGGGACCAAACTTGAGGCCCCCTGTATCTGGCAAGTAGACCACCACTGTCCTAAAGAAAGACCTAAGCAAACCTGGATAAACAGGATTTTCAATTTTTATGATTAAAAAAAGTCTGGGTATTGTATTACAAGTCCCAGAAAAAATATAATACATTTAAATCAAATAATCTGCTTAAAATAAGGAAGGTATATCACTGTCCGGAGAGAGCCCTGCACACCAAATTGATGCAATTTGAATAATTTTAGCTTTGCCAATTTAGAGAACGCACATGATTCATTCAGGCACTTATGTTATTATGTAGTAGTTTCTGTTATAAGAAAAGAAAAAGAAAAAAAAAAAGTATTTCAAAATTTTCTATCGCTTCTGTTTACAAATGCAAGCTGTGCAAAAGTGATGAAAATGTATATTATCTCGCAAATAGGCAACAACACAATTCTTCAAAATAAGAGTTACATTGTAATTTCAGAGAGCCTAAGGACTGACAGCTATATTACTGGTGGATTTGTATTGCCTTTTTCTTTTCTTTTGTATAATGAACTAACAAATACTGCAACACAAGTAGTCACTGCAAATAATACACAAAGACAAATATACCGGTATAAAAGTATATAAAAGTTACAACTGCTGGGCTGTCATGTTGATCCAGTGCCTTTAACCCTTCCGCTGCCAAGTAAGTATGTCATACGTCGTTGGCAGGGGGCCCCTGTAAATAGACTCAGCCGCCAGGCTTTACACTGAAAACTAGGGATGCACCGATACTAGTATTGGTGCCAATGCTGAGTATTTGGGCGAGTACTCGTACTCGCCCAAATGCTCCGATGCCTAGCCAATACTCCCGGTATCAGAAAGCCTGATTGGGCGGAAGCTGGCCAATCAGGAAGCCAGGCGCCGTGTAATGACGCGGCGCCCGGCTTTCTGATTGGTCAGGAAGCCAGCTCCATGCTCCCTCGTCACCTCATGACAAAAGAGCATGGAGCCAGCTTCCAGGCCAATCAGGAAGCCGGGCGCCGCATCATTACATGGTGCCCGGCTTCCTGATTGGACAGAAAGCCGGCTCCATGCTTTCTCGTCACCTAGTGACGAGAAGCATAAGGACAGCTTCTCTGCTAATAGGGAAGCCGGGTGGAGAGTTTACATGCTGCCCGGCTTCCGGGCTAATCAGGAAGCCAGGTGGCTTCCTAAATGGGACTTCCAGTATCGGTATTCTGTATCGGCGAGTACTGGGAAAAAAAAAAAATTACTCGATACTGAAATACCAGTATCAGTACATCCCTACTGGAAACGATTCTGGTGGCTTAAAAGCCACCAAATCACTTCCAGGGCCCGGTAAACAGTGCCCTTCCCATCTGAAGCTCCCTGCCTTGCTTCCCGGGCTCTGCTTCCCCTACTGCGGGCAGGGGACTGGCATTGCGGGTGTTGGCAGGTAGCAGGGAGAGAGACCAGTGAATATCCATTCGCTGAACTCCTCACCCCTGAAAGAAACCAGAAGCGACGCTGATTGCATCACTTCTGGTTTGTGAACTGTCATTTCCCGCCTTCTAGCTGATCGAGGATGATCTGTGCTCGATCAGATTCTTTTAAGTGCAAAGGTGACATTAGGGGTCTAATAGACCCCTAAAGTCACCTTAAAAGAGAACCTGTTACCTCCAGTGTGCGATCAGATAGGGGGCTTTAAGTCCCCCTATGAAATAGCAATGAAGTTAAGTAAAACAAAAAAGTTTAAAAAATAAAAGTTAAAATACATTTAAAAACACCCAATAAAAATGTTTAACGTCCCCACAAACATGTGCATACTAAAGCAAACATGAGTTGTGTACACCTACATATGAATACGTCAATTGCACTACATAGATATCACCGCGTGTGCCAGAGTGGGAGCAATGATTCTCTGTCCAATATTCATGGTTAACTCTAAACTGATTACCTGTACAGGCTTTTAATGTGTCGCCTAAAGAAAATTTGGGGCACAATATTTTCTTCCTGTGTCACAGGCGTTCACAATTTGTAAGTTTGGCATGTTGGATATCTACTCAGCACATCTTCATCTGGAAGAATGAATTGCTCCTCGGTACATGCAGATACAAAGATCACTGAGGGCTTATTTTAATATTCATGGATACCCATTTCCTGCTCCTTCTAGTGACCATAATGTGGTATTACCTGATTTTACATTTGACCTGGAAAGGAAATATGCTGATAACATTAATAGTTGCCTCCATTTGCACAGAATTAATGTACATGCAATTTCAAAGGGTGTCTATACAGATGCGAGTGTTCTTTGCAAGTACCAGTATATACCCACATCCTGTAATTGGTCTCTATCGGGGCTGTACGCAGCAACTGTGGCTTCCAGGTAGGGAAACACACCCGGTTTTTAGGCCTGACACAGTTTAACCTTTAGGAAATCCATGTGTTATCTCAATCATTTACACTCTGGAATTCCATAAGTAAAATTAAGAGAACCTGCAGGTAACAGACAACAGAGAACTGAAATAGAATAAATAGAATGAATATATAAGCCAAAAATAGCAGTAAAGATTTTCTTTCCCCTCCAAAATGCCTTTGTGACATTTTTAAGGAGACATCTAATAATAGCTGAAAGCGTCTGCTGACAGTATCATTATATGTTCTGCATTTCACATTCCAATTGTTTTAATGGGAATAGCAATATTTTCAGTTGATTAGAAAGTGCTGCTTCAGTAACATCCTCAGCCAACCATTGTTATCTATGCATAGGCGCAATGCCTTTTTTTCCCCAAAAGTTGTATCACTATTCCCGCCGTCAGCAAAAAAGCAGAAACGATGCATAGCTGTGTAGAACAACGTAATCTCTGTTCCGACATACCTTGATCATAGCAATGGAAAAAAACAATCAAGACGACCAGGTCCCAAAATCTCGTTAGTTTTAACTTTTTTTTTTTTTTCCCTCCAAGAAAGCAATCCATTGGGAGATGGGTAGTGGAGACTATAGTTAAAAATGGATAACATGAAAAAACGTATCTAGGGCACTGCGAGAAAAAAAATGTATTACATTTTTCCCCTTTTATATTTAGCTGTCTAACTTAATTTATAACACTTGGTAAAATTGGGCTTCTTTAAGGCTGCCCCAGGAAGTCTTAAGCTGCCGTTTCCTTAGCAACCATCCTCCTTGCTTATCTTTTAGTGAGATCATCCGGCTTTGCTGTCCCATTTAGTCCTTTTCAAAACAGAGGCATATTTTTATTATCCAGCCAACCGCCATCAAGGAAACTGAATTTCGAGAATTCTCTGGAGCTTGCAGACGGCTGTGGGGTAGCTCCGCTGTGGCTTGTCGGTTTCCAAGGGTGCTGGTCATGGCAGGTTTAGTTCCAATGGGTGTTCGCAGAACAATTCAATAATCGCCATAAATAACCAGTTATTGACGGAGAAAGGAGAACGTATCGATTTGTGTTTTACAGTTAATTGGCCAGAATTAGCTATAATCAGTGGTAGGATGCTTTTAGCTAGCAGACCGCACTAGTAGTTCGACATCAAGAGATTTAAAGGAGAACTAGGAGGCGAGTGCTTCTCACTCACCTCATAGTTCTAGCCGACCGGTGACAATGAGACTGTCACAGGTCGGCTCAGTAGATCGGGAGGTGAGCGAACACATACCGGCGTTCGCTCACCTTTCGATCCTGTCAAGGAGAACTATGGGGAAAAGCCTTAACCCCATAGTTCTCCTTTAAAGGAGGTGTAAATCCCCAGCATATCCTCTACTGTTGTAACATCAGCATTGTAATAGGAATACATAGTATTGTTTTTCATCACGTAATCAAAGCTTACATTAAAAAAATCAAAATCCCTGTATGTAGCGAGTGCCGCCTTCCGTCTGCCCATCACTTCCAACAACTTCCTGGATTCCCAATGTGCTTTGCATCTATTTCCCTGCTGCTTGATGTGATGCAATCTCCATTTCTCAAGACTACATATCCCATAATGCATTGCTTCCAGCACACAATGATGATGTTACATTGTTCAGACGTTGAGTTGTAGTCCAGAAGTCAGGCTCTGTGAGAACTGTGACACAAGTGCTTATTCACAGGGCTGAGTGAAATGGTGTCAATGCATTGAGTACATCCTATGGGAATCTTCAATAAGGTTACAAACCTCTAGAGGGATATAAATATTAGGGGTGGGGTAGAATGTATGGAAATTCAATATAGAAATACATATTTATTTTTAGTTGTTGACCATAGATACCATTTAAAGAGGCATTAAATCATATATTTTTTTAATATTAAAAATATACTGTATATACTCGAGTATAAGCCGAGTTTTTCAGCCCATTTTTTGTGCTGAAAAATGCCCCCCTCGGCTTGTACTCGAGTTAGCGTCTCGAGCTGGTCAGTTTTCTTCTTACTTACCTCGCCGAGCGTCGCGTCACTGCTGCTCCGGTGGGCGGCGCTCCGAGCGGGGTCATCTGGCAGTCTCCGGGTCCTAATTTAGGTGGCCGGAGACTGCCAGATGACCATGCTCGGAGCGCCGCACACCGGAGCAGCAGCGACGCTCAGCGAGGTAAGTAAGAAAAAATTAGGTACCTCGGCTTATATTCGGGTCGGCTTATACTCGAGTATATACGGTATATGATTTAGAACATTTTTGTTGACTACTAACCTTTGTTTTTGAGCCTTGCCCTCTGCGGGTTCTTTCATATACCTATAACACTTGATGAACATTAAGTGCTGTCAATGCTGCAGGCAAAGAAGAGTTTTTGGGGTTGATTTACTAGAAATAGGCCGTTCACTTTGAAAGGGAACTTTTCCCTTAGTATAGTGAATGAGGTGAAGCTCCGCTGACTTCCATCATCCAATCATGTGCAAGCAAAAATACTGTTTTTTAAAATATTTTCCTTGCTCATGATTGGGTATTCTTTGCAAAGTGAATTTTCACTGCATTTAGTAATCTAAAGGAACATTCCCCTGCAAGGGAACAGACTATTTGCCTTTAGTAAATCAACCCCTGAGTGTGTCTGCAGCATGCAGCCTGCATTTGCATGACAAATGCAAGCTGCATTATTTACAAGGTGCACGCCAGCAGACAGTCAGGGCATCTCACTGAGCGCATAGCTCTAAGGACTTGTGTTCTTGCACCTAACAACTTAAAGGGAAATTAAACTGTAGAAGCTGTGCCCCCCAAAAAAGGATAGAGTGCAAAGAACTAGTCATCAGTATTGCCTATTTTTTATTTTTTTTTGAGCCCGTGGACGTGCATCATAAAACAAACTTCCCCGTGAACAAAAAAAGTGAACCGTGAAATCACAGCACACAAAAACGTGCACAAGGGTGCTTGGTCCTTCAATAAAGAAGGGACCTCGAATTCCCGACCCCCCGGGGCGCAAGGCTCCTAACAGGGGCTGAGATACTTTGGTCTACCAGCCCGAAGACTGGCGGACCCCGATCCTACGGGGACCTGCCGAAACAGGTCCCACCAAGTACTGGGTAGGGAGCTCTCCCGAAGAGAGACTCCCTGGTTCAGGAGGAGGCAGAGAACCCTATATAAGGGCACAGAACCTCCTCCCCTGCATCGGGAATAGGCCCCGAAGGTACCTGCACCCTAGCACTCTGTGGGTCAAATAGGAAAAAGTGGCAAATCGTGCATGAGGTGCAATAAATAAAGGAATAGTGCCAGTGCACCACGCTGACAGGCCCTAGGGGCCCGGTGCTAAGAAATTGCCCCGGACTAGCCATAAGGCCTGTCCAAGAGGCGTTGTGCAGAAATTGCAAGGTGGTGTGTGACCAAGTGCACAGTGAGTCAAAGTGGGTCTCCCACACCCAAGTGACTTTCTGAGCACCCCTGGGACGCCACCCCCAGGGGGCACAACACCACGGGCTCTGCCGCCTCCCAACCCTCTAGCCTCGACCAAGCTTCGCAGCCATTCCCATCAGAAGGTAGATCAGTATTGCCTATGGTTTCCCTGCAGCTGATGTATTCCTCATTACCGACTTACCATGCCTTGTTGTACATTGTGTTTTTTTGCGCAGGGGCAGCCAACTTAGTGGAGGAAGGGCTTTGCTTCCTTATGTCAGCATCTTCAGCAAGGAGAACAGTGAGCAGCACAGTAATGACATTACCAAATCTCACTCCAAATCTGGTGAGACTAGAAGTCAGAGGCAGCAGTGCTTTAGATCTCACAAAGCAGACATACAACTCTGAGTCTTTAGGCACAGAAGAGCCTAGGTACCTTTGCATACCAGGAAATAGAATACTGCCTTTCAAGAGGAATTCAAGACAAAAATAAAAATGTTTTAGGGTGCAGCTTATGCGCTTTTACACTTATAGATGCTCCCTATAACATAGCAAATCATAATTTTTTGAGTTCAGTTCCTTCTTCTTTTTCTTTGTTCATGGGTAACAAAAGTAGCCCCCCTCCAGAAGGAAGGACAGTGTCGGCACCAATTCAGAGGTGATTTGAGGATCTACAGCCGAGTGATACACAAATAAGATCAATTTTTGTTAATAGGTAAGGTACTTGAATGCAATTTTAAGATTTAATTCCTGAGTTTAGTCTCACTAAGTTATATGCAAATTTTGACTGGTTCCAGCCTCTAAGCTCCCTACTGGTTCTTTAATGTTCCGGTGGCCTCAATGATCAACATGAGATAAGAAAAAGTCACAATTTGCATATAATTCATCTGCTTATATCTCTGAAACTGTTAATCATTTTGACTTGCAGTCTTCACTGAAGGCGTATGCATTCATTTATCTTATTCTCCGATTTGCAGCAGGCTCACTATGCTAACCACAAAGTTTTTAATAGTGGCTCCTCTGACATAAATCTGGACTACACTTTCAATTCTCAATAGTTTCTAGATCTTCATGTAATTGGAACTGGGTAACCATAAGCTGCTGCCACCTCCCTTGCCCATTCCCGTAGTCAGCATAATACCACAGATAACACAGTATTCATAATATCAGGCTTCTCACAAGGGGTGTAAAATCTAAAGCATTTGCTTGTGATCCACTGAAGTTTAAAAAGGAAGCCAGTGAAGTCCTAAATTACATGGCAATATGATTTTCTATGACTAGAATATAAAAGAAAAATAGGTGTTTTAAGAGTAAGCTTTGATCACTGATTATAGGGCCTCTGGGTATACAGGATACGTTTACGGCAAAGTGATTTGCAGTGAGTGGAATTAAAGGGAAAAAATGAAAAACACATTTAATTAAAACTGAACTCTGGCCTTATCTTCAATATTTCACAGTTGTACCGGCTTCTCTCCTGGACTGAAACAGCTTACTCTGATTTCACTGAACATTTCTGGTTGGAGGATGTCTAGCATCTTCTAGACCCCAGCCTGACTGTCTCTGGCCCGTCCCTTTTTTTAGTTTTTTTCTACTGGATTTCGGGGTTCTCTTAATTATGGTTGCTCAGCATCACATGTGGGGATGTCCCTACACTTTTTGCTGCCTGAGACAGGGAAGGGATGATGGGTTGCCAGTGGTGCATATTGGGGGGAGAGATGGGGGTGGTGAACATTACCAGAGGGGTGGCACCAGTGGACGTTATCGGATGAAGTGGGGGTTTGGGGCAAGGGGTATAGCTGGTGCACCTCTGGCTTCAGCTCATCCCTGAATCCTGCCCAGTTCACCAATATCACTGGGACGCCTGCCAGAGCATCCCGCTCAGCTCCTGGCAACCCATAATGTCAGTGAGCTCCTCCCACCAGCCATGATCTGACTGCATTGCATGGAGAAACTCAGAGACCCTGTGACAGCATAGTAGATGCTCTCTGCCCCAGTTACAGCCTGTAATCTGCCCCCCCACCATTGGGCAGACTGTTCTCCTACCTAAAAGTGCTTACACAGATCAGGCTGTCACATGGCTAAGCTAGTAGCATTGGAATTATGCTGCTTTGTAGCGGTACATAATCACTGATACCAATTATATTTTTAATAATACATTCTTTACACTTACCACCAATCTAGGGAGCCACTATGCCAAATACCACCAATATAAGAGTCTCTGCATATCTGACCACCGATGTAAGGGGTCACTATGCCAATGATAATCAATGTAACATGTCCACCAGTATAAGAGGGAATTATGACACTGATCCACCAGTATAAGGCAGCACCATCACTGACCACCAATAAAAAGAGACACAACAACTTCAATGATAGTCCTGGTAGCATGCGATAGGACAGATGTGCAGGTGCAGGTGGGAAAAAAGGAAGTCATGTGTAGAAGTAAGTGTATACATGCCTGACAGCTTAAAGTCTTGGTATGGTATAGGCGTACAACGCCTAATGTCAATAGGTTTATTATGTTTCTTATGTCTTTCATGTTTTTTATATCTCACATAATTCAACCAGCAATTCCGCGGCGAGGTCCCAGATCCGCCCTGCTCTCCTCCGAAAGCCTCTCCACCCCTTCTTCATGGCTGCCTGCCTTGGGGACACCGATTTGGGTAGAATCAATATATGTATGTATAACCTGCTTAATCATTACACTCTCAGGGGTTTATCATGAATACGTTATTACAATTTAAGGTGATTTCCTGGAATGTAAAAGGCCTCCGATCCCCCCACAAAAGATCTAAAGTAATTTGTCACCTTGCCAAACTGAAAGTGGACATTGCTCTACTTCAGGAAATCCACCTCTCTGGACCAGACTTGACCCGCCTGAAGAGGTATTGGGTCGGAGAGGTGTTTGGTTCTCCCTCAGCGGGCCGAAAAGCAGGGGTGGCTACACTATTTAGAAAAACGTTGCCTCTTCAAATTACTAGCTCATCTAATGACAGCGAGGGTCGCCAGAGCTCAGTCCACTTCCGCATATATGACACCGACTATGTCCTTTACAACATTTATGCCCCGAATGTGCCAACGAAGGCCTTTTTCTAGGAAATCGCCTCCTCCATCAGTACAGAAGGCTCCACGAATGTTATAGTGGGAGGTGACATGAATTCGGTCATATCTGCCTCGGAGGACAGGCGGTCAGCCAAACGTATGGTGACTACAGGGTCTCCAACAACTCCTTCGGCCCTATTACAGTTCCAGGAACTGTTATCACTAAAAGATGTCTTGCGGCTACATCACCCTGAGGGAAGGGAATACACACATTGCTCGCATGTCCATGCTTCCTTGTCCCGCATCGATTACTTATTTTGCTCCCCATCGCTACTTCCCAAAACGACAAGATCACTTATCAATGATATTGTAATATCTGACCATGCCCCCATAGAACTAACGGTCCAATCTACACTGCCCAGGACACTCTACATTTGGAGATTCCCCTCCCAATTACTTAAAGACCATCTTTTTCAGAGATTCCTCAGCACAAGCTGGGGGAATACTCGGAAACCAATAAGGGCTCGGTCACCTCCCCCATTTCATACTGGGAGGCGTGAAAGGCCTTTCTCAGGGGTAAAATAATTTCCTACGTCAAGGGTAAATCTAAAACCGCCGCGATAGAGTATCACAAAGCAAGTGGAGTGCTGAGACAGGCCTACTCCGCATTTCAGGATTGCCCCTCACCCCCCAAGAGGGATGCATGGATCAAAGCGAGGGGAGAATACGAGACCAGACTAGACAACCAAGAGTTATATTCCAAATCAATGTGGGATTTGCAATTCCATAGATTTGGCAACAAATGCGGCAAGATGTTAGCAAATCTAACAAAGGGACATAGACTTACATCCCAAATTCACTCCCTAGTTGACTCAGGAGACAGCATAACAACGGATCAGAAGCGGATTAATGCACTATTGGGGGGTTACTACAGCACCTTATATAGCGACGACTGTACCTTACATCCTGAAGCACAGCATTACCTAGATTCCATAGCCCTCCCAACACTTACAGACGATCAACGTGATTTGTTGAACGCCAAGATTTCCCAAGAGGAAATAGCCTCCACCATCTCTAAATCAGCAAGTGGGAAATCACCTGGGCCAGATGGCTACACGGCCGAATTTTTCAAATTCATGAAACAAGACCTTCTCCCAACTCTTGATGAGGTTTATGCGAATATCTGGACAGAAGGCTGTTACACGCCCACGAGCAATGAGGCCTACATTACAGTTTTACCCAAACCTGGCAAAGACCCCACACAACCGGGCTCTTATAGGCCAATCTCACTGATTAATCTTGACGCAAAAATCCTCTCCAAGATTTTGGCTGATCGTCTTGCGAGCATAATGCCCAGCATTATACATCCTACCCAAGCCGGCTTCATCAGGGGACGGGCAGCGGTAGCAAACATAAGGAAGATACTGACGGTCCTTGAATGCGCGGTGAGGCACCCATTGCCAGGCAACGCTATCATCACAATAGACGCTGAAAAAGCCTTCGATAACGTTAAACACCCATGGCTTTTCAAAGTCCTAGACCGAATGGGCTTTCAGGGACCTTTTGTCTCTCTCCTAGGGGCGATGTACAGTACCCCGGTGGCTAGAGTCCATACTACTGGGTTTCTCTCACCCTTCATCCCACTACAGAAAGGAACACGTCAAGGATGTCCACTGTCGCCTTTACTCTTTAATCTGGCGATGGAACCCTTATCCCAATGGCTCTTGCAAACAGATCAATTACATGGCATACAAGTGGGCGATCAGGAGGTAAGAACAGCCCTGTTTGCGGATTACCTGCTTCTGTTTACATCTGATGTGGAGTAGGACATTTCAACGATCCAATCATCCCTACAACAATTTGGGAAGCTATCAGGTTACAGGGTAAATATAGACAAGAGCAAAATACTTCTTCTGAATAGAGCATCTCTGCCGGAGATCCATAAAGCAGGATTTCGGCTGGCTAAAGATAACATCACTTATCTGGGAATAAAAATAGGTAAATACCCATCTAGTTTATATCCTCTCAATTATCAACCCCTATTTACAAAAATAACAACGGAATTGAAAAAATGGGCTTCACTCCCTCTATCGCTGTTCGGTAGAAGCCACCTGATAAAAATGATCAGCTTCCCAAAACTCCTGTATCCGTTACAAACCATACCCGTACTGCTAAAACAAAAGGACATTAAATTAATTGAGACAGCATATATCAAATTTCTGTGGTTGTCCAGGAGATCTCGTATTCCCTTTCACCAACTAATGTCACCCAAACAGGAAGGGGGAATGGATATTCCGAACATAAGAGCATATAACTTATCCTGCCTGTTACGACATGCAATTGATTGGATAAATGGTCTGTCTCAGTACTCTAACTTGCATCTGGAACAAGCTTTGGCCAATCCTTGGTCCCTCACAGCTCTCCTTCACACTAGAACATCTAGGTTACCTATGCCATTGAAACATAACATCATTATTAGAGATACGGTGCTGTCGTGGAGGGCCTCTAGACTACAACTTAACTCCCACCCTTACATATCTAGATACCTCCCCTTGAGAGGTAACCCCCAATTTATCCCAGGACAAAGTCATGCAGTATATAAAACATGGGAATCCAAGGGCTTATCCACTATGGCACAGGCGTTTGACCTTGACACCTTCCAACCAATCTCTTTCGCTATACTTAGAGACCGTTTTCACATTCCCAGTAGCCAATCTCTACATTATTCACAACTGACTCACTACTGGAAAAGTGAAACTCGGACGCCACAATTTTTTCTAAAACCCACTTGTCTAGACTTGGTGATCCAAGCCAAATGCTACCCAATCAGGGCAATCTATGCATGCCTCAACCCCGCCTTTCTCCCTCCGGCCACAAAATCCTCAATACTTAAATGGAGTAAAAATATCCAAGAGGAAGATCTCAATGATAAAATTATAAGGGGATATCAGATAGTCCGGAAATGTACAACTAATGAACTGTGGAGGGAAACTCAGTTCCGCATTATCCACAAGGCGTATTACGTGTTTGACTTTTTTCACAAAATTAAAGCAGCCAGCCCATACCTCACAGCTTGCCCAAAATGCAACCTTGAAGGGGCGGACTTGCAACACTGCTTATGGACTTGTGTGCCGATATCCACTTACTGGAAAAAAGTAATGATCTTGCTAACGAAAATAGAGGGAACTGAGTTGCCTGTCCTGCAGAGCTTATGCCTATTTAGTTATTGGGAACCGGATAAGCCGCTCCCAAGGACTAGATGGCTATGGTTAAATATGTGTGTTCTGCTAGCGAGACGATTGCGGATGAAAGCCTGGCTCTCCCCGAATCCTCCCCATGTAACCCAACTATTGGATATACTGAAAACAACTATGTGGCAGGAGAGGCTGGAGGCACCATGGATGGGGAAGAGAGCATAACAAAATTCTTTGATAGGTGGAGCCCTTTTTTACAGACGCAAATAAAAGGTAAGGAAATTCATAAGATAGTCCTTCCTTTCCGTTATTCCAAGTGGTATCTAGAAAGTGAATAGGGGAACTCTCTGGGTCGGCTAGCCCTCCCCAAGGAACCCATGGCAAACCCCCCACGACAACCAGAATGCCACTCAGGAATAGAATAGAAGGTCTCTTGATCACACAAGTCAGGAGGGGGAAAGAAGAGGCAAAACATAAGACACATGAATAAACGGATAAATATGTTTATACATAAAAAAAAGTTTAAAAAATGTGAGACACGGGAGGTTCTATGCTATTATCGGTGGGCCCTCGGAGCATTTGAAAGGAGGATTACTCAAGGGGGGGAGACTTTCGGAGGAGACAACGGGGCGAGAGCGGAGAGACGGAGCGGAAGAAGCTGGTGGATATAAACTGGTAAAACAAAAGTTGTTATTAGTGTTATTAGGCTGTCACTTGACAGCATTGAACGTTTAAACTCTAGGGATACTCAGATATGGCCGCAGGCCAATAAATCACAGGGGGGCGAAAAGTGCCCGGGGCAATAGCCCGCTCAGAAGACGAAAAACATGAGGCCTAGTGCCCAGGGCACGGTCCAGAGACGAAACGCCCAGAAGTAGATATCCCCTGGTATGTTATGTTATACTACGATATATTCTGCTGAAACTAAATGTAACTATGTTATCGTTCTTTCTTTTGTCTCAACATGTCCTGAATATCACAAGGCGTATGCTTCAAGCGTTACTGAAATGTGTTGGTGTTCAACAAATGAAAATGTTATCATACTTGTATAACTCTCTGACACGAATAAACTATTTTCAAAAAAAAAAAGAGACAACAGTATATGAAGGGCCAACAATAAAAGCGAACACTATACCACTGATTTTATAAGATCTCTATAATTAAGCTCTGTTTAAGGGTGAAATGCATTAGTAGCAGAGGTCTAGAACAGGCATGTGTCTGTACCACCTTTTGGAATAAATGTTCCTGAATGCTAAATCTGGTATGTTTTTGCTATTTGTCTTTTTACTGGATTGCAAGTTGAGAGTTGAGACAAGCTTGGGAGTGGCACCTGTGATTGTAAGCATGAATTCAGATGGGGCTTGGAGCGATGTCTGTATGCAATTACAAAACCCCAGTCTTCACTTGTTTCATGTTAAATCACATTTAAATCGGCCTAGTTATGAAGGACATTGACACAATCTATAAAACATATCTGGTAAGCACTTAAACACCTAACACACCATCTGTACTGTTTGAATCCCAATGTACCTCTTTTACCGATATTAGTAGGGCGATAACACTTATTGTTTCCGACAGCTTATGTTTTTTAAAGGATGCTTAAAGGAATTGTCTTATTATAGAGAAAAGATTAGCATCAACAATAACTACATTGGCACTTTTTTTTTCACACAAACACAGACTTCAGTTCTCTGCCGAAGGTCAGCACAAGCATTCCAAAAGATAAGCAAGCTGTTGCATCAGAGATAAATTACTTATTTTTCCTACTGCAGAATACTTATCAAGGATTAAATAAGTGCACTTATCCTTTTCTGCACATGCTCCCCTCCCCAGCACTCATATTATAAATCATATGTACCTACAAGGGACCTACATCCCTTACTGGAAGGCCTTCCCAACCCTGCACAACCTCATACATTCAGCAGACAATGTCAAGCTTAGGTTTTGGTTCTACAATGATACAGCTTTACTTTAGCTACATATTGTCCACCTTATAATAAGTTACACTGCAGACTTTTGTTTTACTCAACTAAGGCACACAGTTCTTCATATACAAATGTGACCAGTTATGAATGGAAAGCAAATGAGTTGGACTTTCGCTGGCTGGCCACATCTCCAAGAAATACACCAACTGTTGAGCGTTTCCATGATCACATGCCTCCGACGTCAATCTAAATTAACTACCACAGTGTGTGGTTTATTTCTCATTGCAATTAAAGGAAACCTGTGCTGAGAGAAAACTGGAGATTGCCATTGATGATGTTTTCAAAATGCTAGTTTTGTAGTTTCTCACAGGACAGCGTTGCCCTAAATTGACCCCGTCATCATGCTGAAAAAAATAGACCATGGGCAGGCTGTAAAAAAGTGGAATATCAATGCGTACCTGTTTGGTGGGTGGCATGTCAAGTCTTCAGTATCTTCAAGAGATGTAGGTCCCCTGCTGCATGCTTCGTCACTTTAGAACCCAATAGTGACATAGTAGCTGGCAGCAGGAACCACATTGCATGGTGGGAGATGCTATCTGACACACATGGAAGTAGCAATCAGTCCAGCCTGACCATGGTCTAAAAGGTGGCCATACACTGTGCGAATTTTAGCTGGTTCTGGTCGGAATATTTTCGAACGAATGAAGCAGGCAGCCAATGAGCTGGCAGGTCTGTTTGGGTATTCTGATAGCAGATGGCGGCTGCTGGCAGAATACAAAGAAGACAACAGGAGATTCCGCGATCAACACTTGTAAACATTGATGGAGAAATCTGTTATATTTTCCTAATCCAGCCCGCAGGTTAAATTAAGAAAATATTACAGTATGGCCAAGTTTAAGTTTTTCAACAAGGCAACATTGTGTTTGAAGTGCACGTGCTCAGCAAGTGCTTGAAGGGTTCATAAAAGCCAGCATCCCCACAACATATCAGTGGAAAAAAGTCCAAGGGCATTGTCTGAAAGATGGGAATAGTCTTTTAAGAATCACAACAAAAGGCACATATTTGGTGGGGTTTAATTTCCTTGAGGGAAGGGACTGATATGAATGTGCGTTATGTAAAAAGCTGTGTGAAATATTGGCGCTATATAAATATCTATAATAAGTAAAGCAGAAAGCACATACATATATGCAATTCTAAAAATGCCTCAATCAAGTGTCGTTAACCTATAATTTGACGCATGAATCGGGATTACCAATATGGCCCAATATTTTGCATAAAAGCCTACAGATAATGTAATTTGCTTCACCCTATGTACAGAAATGTGTGCTTTTTTGGTAAGAAGCTCGACCTCTAACACATGTCACCTTTCTGTACTTTTCGCCTGTATTTCTTCTTCTTATAATAATACAGGATTTATATAAGTTTGCTCAGCACTTTACAATATAAGGAAGACATTACAATTACAATACATTTTAGGACAAGATGGTAAGGAGGGCCATGCCCGTGACGGCTTACAATCTAGAATGGAGGGACAAGTGATACATGAGGAGGTAGCTGTGTGGGTGATGAATTGTTTGAGAACGTGATGGTTGAGTGGTTAGGTTGAGGTGGGATAGGCTTCACTGAAGAGATGAGTCTTTAGGGATCGCCTAAAGGCAATCAGAGTGGGAGATAGACTGACAGGTTGGGGTAAAGAATTCCAGAGGATGGGAGAGACTCTAGGGAAGTCCTGGAGGCAAGCATGGGAGGAGTTGACGAGGGAGCTAGAAAGCAGGAGGTCTCTGGAAGAGCGGAGGGGATGGCTAGGGTGATACTTTGAGACAAGGTTTGAAATATAGCCGGGGGCAGAGTTGTGGATGACTTTGTATGGTTGTTAATATTTAGAATGTTACCCCTTAGACTATTGGAAGCCAGTGGAGGGATTGGCAGAGGGGGGTTGCAGACAGGGGGTTGATTAGGTGGAGAGTAGCAGCAGCATTTATGATAGATTGAAGGGGGCATATCCTGTGTAGTGGAAGGCCAATGAGGAGGGAGTTGCAATAGTTAAGACGAGAGATAACAAGTGAGTGGATGAGTAATTTTGCAGTTTTATTGGTGAGCAAGCGGCGTATTTTGGAGATGTTACTGGATAGTATTTGGATAGTGATTGGATGTGGGGCAGAAAGGTAAGGTCCAAGTCAAGGATTACACCTAGCACCTTGGCATGGGGGGAGGGATGGATAGTTGTGTTATCAATCTCAAGGGAAAAGTTGGGAGAAGGTACACAGGGCGGAAGGAAATATCATGAGCTCAGTTTTTGAAAGATTGAGTTTTAAGAAGTGCTGTGACATCCCGACTGATTTGTCAGTTAGTAGATTAGTGGCACTCAAGGAGACTGAGGGGGTACTTATCTGCATTTAATAAATGGAAATACATTCCCTTTGAGGAAAGGAAAACTGCATTTTTGATGTCTCACTATCACTCTAAAGCCAGTTGGGTTGTAGTTAGTGAATTGACAGGTGCAGGTGATGCATCTTATTTTAATACCAGTCAGAGTCCACAAATGACATAAAATACCTGGAATAGTATCTGGAATCGGCACCACAATCCATTCTTGTTGTATCACGTTCTCATTTGCCAAGACAGTTACTGCCGTATCGCTCTGCTGAAGTGCCTCATACAGGATCTGGAACCGAGAAACAAAATTATTTTTTTGTTGTTGAAATTCCCTATATTAAAATAATTTGCCTTAGTTTCTGCATTAGAAATAGAAATTAATTGCCGGAATAACAGAATGACCTCTATCCCCAAAGTGACCACACAAGACTGCATATAATTTCTCATTAATCTAACCAAATTCCCATCGAATCCACATGTCTTACTTTCATTCCATAATCATTTCACGCAACAGAAAGGGTCGACTATCTATAGATTAAACAATATACATATGGAACTGGCTCAAAGAAGCACGCTCAGCATGTTTTAAAAGGGCTTGTACCTGTCTCCAGGTATGAGTACAGTGATGATGAATTGCTGTAGAGTTATGAATCGTTCAACCATTTCAAAAAGCCATGTTCCCAATTATAACACCAGCCAGCGCAACACTAAAAGGCAAAAGGCATTAATGTATGTATCTTTGGTGAAATTGTGTCAGAGTCATCTTTTGATTTTTGCAATAATGGCATAAAAAAAAAAGAAGGGTGAGGGGCATAGATGGAAATAGCAAATTTCTACAGAAGGGGCAAATAGAAAAATAACTCTTACAAGAATCATTATGATTCCATTATACAGTATGTAACCTTTTAAATAGAAAATATATCATCCACCACTGAACGGAACAGGGAACAATCTCCCATTCCATTCTCTTTTTAACATACTTGTATTTTTCCCAGGATTATTGTTACTTCTTTTTTTATAAGGAAAAAAAAAATATTCAATCGGCTGTAAAATACTTAGATTCAAATTTGATTTGGCTTAAAGGGAATTATAGAATGGGCCCATGCATATATATATATTTACAGTGACCTCGTGCGTTTAAATGATGAATGTATGACTTTGAACAGACATCCACTGTCCTTGAAACCTGAAGCTATGTCAGAATTTGTGAAGAACTAGTAAAGAAGCAGCTGTTAGGGGAGTGTTTTAAGAACAAGGTTCTGTGTTTTAAATAGATTTGTAGAATACATTTAGAAATCATGAGTTAAGTAGTTTTGGTCGCACCATATAGAGAAGTATGGGAGTCATGACATCAGAAATAAGTTAATAATATGCTTACACTATATATGGCCTTATAGGATAAACCAATCATTAACGTCGATTTTGTAATATAAGCGACAGGCGACTTCACACTAGTGACTCTTCATTACATTACATTACATGAACTTACACACACTCAAGAAGAGAATTCTAACACGCCCATTTAAGAAGAGACTTTGTTATTTCACCTGCTAAGGCTATTTTGGCTGAACCGTTCAGAGGCCTTAGAGGATACCACGAGGTAAAGACTCAGAACGAGGTGACTTGCTCTTTAACTCTGCATTAACTAAGAACTATATACTTTGAACTATCTATTTGTATATTATATTTTTGCAATATCATTGTATGCTGCTGTGACTTCCCATTATACAATTAAAGTCACAAGTTTTTCACTCTACAACTGGACATTCATTGATGAAGATTAATCACCTTAAGACGCTTAAATCGTAAGTGTCAGTCAAGAAATATTATTTTCTAACATCGGCATTCTAAGATTTAAAGCTGAAAAAGATTAATAGACCATTTACAGTAAAAATAAAAAGGCATTGTTGCAATACTCACCTTCATTCCAGATCCACTAAATTTCCTTGGTTTTCCAGGTTAAATGAAGGCCAGTGCCATTCAACCCACTTACTACGAGCCCAGACTGCCATATACTCACCCTCTGGATTGGCATCATCATACAGAATAACTACACTGAATGGCACCCACACATCATTATGAGGACTGTGTAGACTACGTAGGACTGTGATGACGCCAGTGTCACCCTCCGGCCACTGTCACCCAGATGTAATGATGGCACTCTCAGCCTCCCCATGCCTAGAGATTATTCCAGCTTAGGGGAGAACAATCGAAGGCCAATGGAAACAGTGATTATCACTGTGGTCAGTTAACTCCATGGTTAAGCCTTTACATACCCAACCAATAGCTTCCACCATGTTTAGTAAAGCCCAACTGTATGATACACGTCAACCCCTGCTCACTCCTTTCCCCTACTATCTGATCACTGGATCTAATAGCTCTTTTTTACTTACCTTACGCCGCAGCCCCAAGTCTTCACCCATTCTGGTTACTTCCTGCTTGAGTGTCCACCTCAGCGACTCCATGAGGTGGACACTTCATGTTGGATGTCCAATGGCCAGTGTTCTCTCCGGATCCAGAAGAGGGCCAATATCAGCGGAGCAGAGTAAAAGGCACCGGCATTTTCAGATGCCATCGCAGTGCCCCCACACAGGAATGGAGCAGAGAGGGACCTGGGGGGAACTTAGGTGAGTATATCTGACTTCACAAGGTAAGGGGAAAAAAAGGTAATAGGATGGGTTAGAGGTGGGTGGAAGGGAGGGGCGGGAACAAAAATAATTTTTTGAGTGCAGTTGGGCTTTAACATGCACTATTCATAGTAACCGCTGTGACAGTTCTGGCTTTAAGCAATTATTGCAACACCTACTTTCCCTCTGGACAGGAATAGAACAGGATTTAAAATATGGTTGCGTTCTTCAAAAAGCCAAAAATACTTACAGGGTTATTCACTAAGCTGCCAAAGGACTCCGGTGGCCGAAGAGAGCCGAAGAACAGCCGAAGTTACGGATGGATCCTCCAGCTTCTTTGTGAATAACCCTCTTAAAGTCCTTATTTAGAGCATAAGAGATAAAGCATAACAACTTCTAAATATCCTTTTTAATCAATAAATTTAAAACAAAAAAGAAAAATGGTGCAAGGAAAATATTTACAGAAAATATATTATAGACACAGGTGATAGCAAAGGCACAATAAACGGGATTAATAATTCAAAGCAGTAGTTCAGAAGGGTATATGATATTGACCAAATTTCTAAATGCATCAATATTTTTATATGACCACATGCTACAGTGTGAGAACCAATATATTATTCTACAGAACAAAATGACTATTTAAAAAGACCAGGCATGATAGGTACTTGATAGCTCGTAATATTGAGGTATTTGGTCTTAAAATGATTGGAATCCTCTTTTACATTTAGGTGGATGACTTATTAATGTAGCGCCATCAAAGCATTAATCATGAAAATGATATGAAACGTAAAGAGAAACTCCACTTTTGTTGAGAAAAAAGTCAATCCCCTCTTTACATTACAAGGAGTTTTTAACGAACTGTGTTGCAGATTTCGACCTGTTTCTGTTCTGGGGGGGCTTCAGCTGCCATTGTAATGTGTGGGGCTTCTGGTGTGTTCCTGTGCCTTTAAGGAGGGATGTGCTATCTCCAGGTGTACCTGCACTCCATTCATCCTTTGCTTTATATGCTTCAAGTTGGAGACTCTTTTATACTATCTATAAGCAATTCACAGAGCCATTCCCCCTGAGAATCTGTGTTAGTATTTGCTCTGTGTGTATATAGGGAAAAACAAATGTTCTCAGTATATTTTCTTTAATTTAACACCATGTTATGGCCACAAGATGAAGCTGAGGAACATAAAATAATAAGTATATATTTCCTCTGCACCATCTAGGGGCCACAATACAGTATTATATTACATTCGACCTTAAAAGGAAATACACAAACATTCTTTTTGCATCTATTGACACAGAACAAACGTTCACAAAGATTCACAAAATGGTTCTGCAAAATGTTGATAAATAGAACCCCCGCCTCCAACGCCTCCTGGCTTTTAGGCCAGGTAAAAATCCTGGCCTGGAGTGGTGGATATGATATATGTTGGAGATATCTGCACCTAGGACCTGCAATATTCTGCTTGTACTTATGTGTCTATAACTAAACAATTCTAAAATAATTGTGCCTTTGCCACTGTGCTAGGTAGAAAAAAACCCACAGAAGGTTTATGAATAAAGCATTGCATACACCAAGCAATGAGCCATGATGAAAGAACTGAAGAATGCATTTCCAACTTGCAAAGTTTTGTATGCAAGTACTCAGGAGAATAAACCAATCAGCATGGCCATCAGCAGAACCTTACAAAATAAATTAACTTCCATACTTTATCTCCCAAGTTTTCATCAGGCTGATAACTTACACGAGTTCTCATGGAAAGATTTAATATTGCTGTCCTGAAAGATACAAACCCAGTATCCCCAATGGCAATGTACTTTGGGTTCCGGCGCTGTCAGAAGATATTGTATGCTTCATGGGATCAACACTGCGGAGATTCTCATCCCTCTTGAAATAGAGAAATTACTTTTGGTTACCTGTTCCTTTTACCTTACAGGATTGCAAGTGATTGTCTCACTAGATAACTAGACTTACAGAGAAGAGCTGTCATTGTCCTCCGTTAGATGGAGCTCATAGGAAACGGAAGGGACCTCTGTATTAGAATATGATCACAAGAACATTGTTTAACTTTCGCTTATAAATGTTACCGTAGAGCACATGTGTCAAACTCAAGCCCCAGGGGCCGAATCCAGCCCACCAGGCCATTTCCTAGACTTCTACTTTCAGATCTAGGTATTAAGTTATTACTAAAACCAGTGTAAATTGAATGCAGAGGCAATTATGATAAAGATTAGATACATTTATATAGTCTTACAGGCCCTTTGAAGGCAACCATAATGTTAATGCTGCCCTCGATTAAATTGAGTTTGACACCCCTGCCCTATAGAGTTCAAGGTTTAAAACACACTTGGAAAGTGGTTAAAAAGCTTCAGGCAGATTTCTTGAAGCCCTTAAAATGCCCTCAAGCATCAATTTGCAAGTGCTGAATACTGGTCTTGATGGGAGAGTTGGTTGTCCATAGCTAGTCCATAGCTTGCACTATAGTCAGCACTCCCAATAAGATTCTCGTTCAGATAAATTTATCTCTGGGCTGATATTAAAGTGACACTAAACTCAGGATTAAATCCTAAAAATGCATTCAAGCATTTTAACTAATAACAAAAATGTACCCTTTTTGTGTATCACATGGCTGTAGATCCTCCAATCATCTCTGAATTAGTGCTGACACTGTCCTTCCTTCTGGGGGAGGGGCTACTTTTGTTCCCCATGGTCCCTGTGTGTGTTGTAAAGTAGTCACCGCTCCAAGCTCACTCCCGTGATGGACTATAATCTCAATACAAATTAATCAAGTAAATATGAGATTGTAGTCCATCACAGGTGCAAGCTTGGAGGGTTGTCTACTTTACATCACACACAGGGACCACAGGGACCAGAAGTAGCCATCCCTAATTATTAAGTACAAATGCTTTATCCATTCCTTGTTCTGCCAATGAAGCAGGGAGTGTTGTGCTCTCAGTCTTTCCAGCTCCACAGCTGTCAGAGGCCGGCTGAAGTGCTGGGTGAACAGACAATGGATCACAATCCCGTGCTTGATTGCCTGTATTGGACGGCAGGAGAGACATCAGGAGTCTAATAGACCCCTGCTATCTCCATAAAGAGAACCTGTGACCTCACAACGCTGACACATAGGGACTTGTTAGCCATTTTGTGATAGCAAAAGTTACATTAATTTTTTTTTTTTTAAGGGTTTTAAAAGAAAAAAAAAAAAAAAAAGTAAAAAAAACTCACCCTGCTGCCCGTCATCTGATTCAAATTAACAGTGCTATGATCATGCCATCAGCACTGTGCCTGGGATACACAACAGAATTTGTGCCTTCTACTGCAGCTGCTGGTGAGAATGCAGCCTTAGGCTGGGTTCACACCATTTTCCGGACCAGATCTGGAACATAGTGCATTGCATTTTCACCGCAATTGTAGTACGATTTTGCAGCGATTGGAATTTTTAGCTTAAAATGGTCTAACAGGTGCGTTCCAGACGTTTTTGATGCGTTTTTGATGCGTTTTGATGCGTTCTAGTGCATTCCAGACCAGACAAAATAGGACAAACAGTATTTTTCTGGTCTGGAACAGACTGCGCTGGTGGAAACAGAGGCCAGAAATAGCATAGGGATACATTGGGATGCATTTTGGGTCCGGAAACAGTCTGGTCTGGTCTGTAGGTAATCTGGATGTGGTGTGAATGTACCCTAAATGGTGGACCATGGTACAGACACAAGCTGAGAGGCCATTCTGTCCAGACCACGATTCAGACCTCTGCTCGATGGAAATGTTATTCACCGGACCACCTTGAATTTTAATTCACTACCCCGGCTTTAGTGCATTGCATTAAAGAAGAATAGCACACTACGGCCCTTGCATTTCCATGCGTTGTGGTAATGCATGTTACAACACGCACACATTACTATAACACATAGGTCCTAAGCTGGCCTGAATGTTAAAAAGCACCCGTTGTTCTTCAACATATATTGTGACATGTCAAGAAATGTATTCGTGCAGACTTGTAAATTCACTGACAGGTCTACTTTAAGTTATAAACATGCCATGTGTATTTTCTGCCTTTCCACCCTTACTGCATAAAAAGTCATTAGACAGCAAGTAAATGAATTCACTCAGGGGGAATGTCAGGGCATTTTTTTTTTTTTTATTTGCACGCACAGAACTAATCCCTTTAACTACAGTGCTTCGGAAATGAGCCATCCCCTTGCCCTCCCTATGAAATGTGATGGATTGAGCTCAGCCATGCTGTGAGTAGCACATTCACCAAGCCTGCTACAGATGGCATCTTGATTGTTGCAAATGTTTGGTAGAACAACATAACAATTCAGCAATGAATGGCTGCCAAGGACAGTCCTCAGGGAACACGTCTAAGAAAGCTGTGCTGTTTTATTTGATTTTTTCTGGGCATGCTTATCGGTTGTCCACCCATGTCACACTTAAATAAAATGAAACGATAAATACATATCTCAGCTGTTTTTCTTTTCATTAAAGCAGCAATAATATTGTCAGGCTTGTGCTTCACATATAGATTATTAATGTAGTGTAAACAAATGCAACCATTTGCCTGACTAAAAGTGCATGGAATAAACTGATTATATACACAGTATAGATACCTTCCTCAGAGACCATAACATACAGGGGTACGGATACTCTTAAAGACTAGAACACACAGGGACTCATATATACACACGCGAGCACAAACACACACACGTACACATACATACACACACACACGTTGGTATACAAAAAGAATGAATGCAAAATATTTTGGCTAATTCCACAGGTGACACGTTGCCAGCGACAGAAGCAAGGAAACCACTTCCCGTTATGGAATTGCTCCCTCATTAACTTGCTGGATCTCAGTCTCTAGCAAGAGCAGAGAGAGAGAGCGAGAGAGAGAGAGCAAGAGAGAGAGAGCAAGAGAGAGAGAGCAAGATTGAGACAACTTGCTGGTCCACCTAGTGAGGGAGCAACTCCATAGAAAAAGAAAAGTGAATTGTTAGCAATCTCAACTTGCCAGTGGAGGGATCGATTGTCTGACACAGACCTAAAGGTTCGTTCATACCAGGTAAGTTTCCATGAATTCTGCAACTGTACATTCACATCAGTCCATGCCCTCAAGGAGCTTACAACCTAACATCCCATCTCATATGCATACATACAGGGCATATTTAGACAGGAGCCAATTAACCTTCCACCATGTCCTTGGAGTGTGGGAGGAAACCCACGCAAGCACAGGGGGAACATGCAATCTCCTTGCAGTTTATGCACCGCCCAGGATTCAAACCAGGGACCTCCAGTGCTGGAAGGCAGAGGTGCTAACCACTACACCATTGTGCTGCCCACTTCTGCTTTATCAGATGCAACCTCATAATTAAGTGCCTGCTCTAGACATGTTAGGGATTTGAAAGCCATGTGCCAATGTTAACAGCATTTATTAAAACATACGTGTTCTTTTTCCTTGGATATACAGTAATTAAGCCAAGATCAGGCATTGCAGAGGGCCGAAAGACTTTTTGGCTAACACAATTATTTTTTAAAATCTTAAAAATTCTTAGCAGTCCATGCTCACAATATGTGTGTAGAAATGCTAATGAACATTAGACTGCCATGTTTATCTAAGGGAATGGCAAACTCAACATTTTTTCCCGAATAGCATTTACCAGCATGTCCTCAGTAAGCATATGCAGGGTTTAATGATACGTTTTCTCATCAGTGGAAAGTGCCAGTCACTGGCTGATGGTTCATTTCCTGAGGAGTATGTAGTAAATGCACACCAAGCAAGCTCAGCCTTTTCGCCCCAGGCACCATGTGACTATAATACCCCTGCTGCTTTGTGCTCCACAATGGCAGGAACCAGAGAAGACATTAGAAGGCTTCAGTGTGTGGGTTTTTTTATCGTAGGCATGTGATCTTCAGACATTTACAGAACATGAAATGCTTATATTAAAGAGCCACTTCAGAGTAAAACATTGAACTGCCAATGATACCCAATATATGGTGCCACTGCGTAATAATAAATTCTACTATGCAAATAATCCATCAGTCAAAGGATCTACCTCTATCTAGAAGAGATAGATAGATAGATAGATAGATAGATAGATAGATAGATAGATAGATAGATAGATAGATAGATAGATAGATAGATATTACGGGGTGAGCTTGGAGCGGTGGCTACTTTACAACACACACAGGGACCATGGGGAACACAAGTAGCCACCCTCCAGAAGGAAGGACAGTGTCAGCACCAATTCAGAGATGGTTTGAGGATCTACAGCCGATTGATACACAAATATGATACATTTTTGTTAATAGTTAAGGTACTTTAACGGATTTTTAAGGTTGAATGCGGACCTTTACCCCCTTTCACTAAAAATCACATCAACATGCAGCTCTGCATGCCGATTTAAAATCATATTATATTCATTAGTTGAACAAACATGTTTTTCATTTACTTACAAATAGAGTTAATCTACTTCCTGGTCTACTGCTGGCATAAATTATGTAATCGTGCCCAAGCGTTGCATTCTGGAAAGGTTACATCAGCAGAGCATTGCTGGGAAATCTCATCTGTAATCTAACGAGATGTCAGGAAAGGCATTTTCCTCCCCTGAGATGATGTGCATGGTCACATTTCCTAGTCCTATATACCAGAACTCCAGAAGTAAAGGGAGATCTAGTAACCTGCCTTTAGTTAAAATAGCCACTGTCAGAAGACTCGGTAAGAAAAGAAAAATAAAGTATGCAAAGAATAAAAAGCCGGCAGTTATTTATAAGTATCTATTTCTAGATTGTAATTACTAAACATTTCCAAAGGCATGTTTATTTTTATTTTAAAGATATGGGTAAAGTTCCTCTTTAACTCCTGAATTTAGTGTCACTTTAAAAGCAACATGAAATTCACCAAATCTTATTTTGGGGACCTTTCTGAAAAGGATAAATAGCTTCATTTTCATGGTGCAATTAAAGTTTGTACTTCAACAGCCCTTAATTGACCGCCTCCCGGCTGGCCATTGTAGTTAAATGGCCCGCCGCGAGCCCAGGGAGACGGCCTGTTAGCTCCGCCAACTCGCATGCGAGAGCGAACGGGAAACTGTCAGGTAGCGATGCCTGTTTACATACAAGCGATCCGTCGCTGTGCCCGGGGTGGGCCAGGACCAGCACTGCAGCTTCCTGACATGAAATGAGAGGGAGATCAGTACACAATCTCCCTCCGAGCTCCTCTCTGTGTCAGAATGCGGAAGTGATGGATATTACATTACTTCCGCATTCTGCTGTCACTGTCCGGCTACAGAACCTTGAGAGAAGCTGGTGAAGCAGATCTCTGCTTCATCAGATTCTTTAGGGGTCCCTAGGTGATATTAGGGGTCTTAAAGACCCCTGATATCTCCATAAAGAAGACCTGTCACATCCTCTTTGGTATCACATAGGGGGATTCTTAGTCCCCTATGTGATAACAATAAAGTTAAGTGAAAAGAGTTTCCCTAAAAAATAAGTCACACATAAAAAATTTTTACAAAAAAACACAATTTTTTTAAGAAGTCCCAGCTCCACATACACGCGCGCAAACATGCGTCGAAAACGACAATTGCGTCCATTACGCCTTACATGTTGCATATCACTGCGGACGTCAGAGTGAGGGCAATAATTTTAGGGCCATCAATAACTGATAGCACTAAATTGATGAGCGGTAAAAGCTTTTAAAGTGTCGCCTATGGCCAATTTTGGGTATAGTATTCTATTGCGATTTCACAGGAGCACGCAATTTTAAAGCTCGACATGTTTGGTGACTATTTACCTGACGTGGCCTCGCCTTTTATATTTTACCAAAAATATGTGTAAGAATAAATGTTTTTTTAACATAACGTAGGGATAACAGTTTTTTTATTATATAGTAAAAAATAAAACCCCCCAGTGGTGATTAAATACTACTAAAAGAAAGCTCTATCTGTCCCTAAAAAATGGTATAAAATGAATTGCAGTACAGAGTTGGAAATGACGGAATAAACGTCATTTCAAAGTTCCGCAGCGCTGAATACTGAAAAATGGCCTGGACAGGAAGAGGTTGTAAACACCAGGTCAGCAAGTGGTTAAAATAAAAATCCAAATGTGGTTATTGTAGCAGAGTTCACCTTTAATTGAAAAGAAATGTCTCTTGCATTTTTAAGAAGAACTGGTGGAGAAGAACCATTGAGATTAAAGAGAAGAATCCGGGAAACAGAGGAAAACGGAGATGGTGGGTGGATGGCCCCGGGCTACGAGGATACAGTAAAAAGAAAAAAATAAATCTAGTGAAAGCATGTAAGATGTTCGCTGTCAATAATTCAATTTTTGGGAAAGCCTAAAATATACTGCAATACTAATTATTCCAACTAGATACACACCCCACAGCATTACCAGTTCATATATGAATTCCATGCACGGCACATCAAGCCCAATATTTTCCACAGTGATAATGAGTTTTTATATTTAATACTCTGTTCCATCTTTTCCAGCACCACTTGCTGCAGCAACAGCAGAAAAGTACAAAGTATTAAACAATGTGCTAGCCAAGTTCTGTATGAAAAATGGGAGGAAGTTGGAATATTCTTCAACAAGCAGTTTTAAGCTACAGAAAGAGATGGATATAATCTGAGAAAAAAATATAAATCGCATATAGGCAAAGCTCAGAGGAGCAAAAATACTTTCTCTTCTTGTAGTTCTGAGCAAAACTTTTCCTGTGGCACCTTGAGCGGGAATCAGGATGTGTCAGAAAAAAGAACTATGGGCTTTGTCTGCTGTGGTAGATGCATTGCTTGTAATAATGCCAACAGACAACCTTAGGTTACATCCTTTATGCCTACGGTTAATAAGCAAGTCTACGCGCTATACATTTTTATACCATTTATACCAGATGAAGATAGATATCGTTTTTTTGTAGTAGCTCCTGAAAAAAAAAGGCTCCCTAAAATAATTTGTTATAAACAATATAAAATAATACTACAATTATATAACAAGCATCAAAAGTCACAGCCTATACCACCCTTTTAAACCATGAGCATTGTAATAGGAATACATACTGGAGATGTTTCTGATAATGCAATCAAAGCTTACTTGAAAAAAATACCTTTTATGTAGCGAGTGCTGCCTTCCGTCTGCCCTTCACTTCCAACAACTTCCTGGATTCCCAGTGTGCTTTGCATCTCTTTCCCTGCTGCTTGATGTGATGCAATCTCCATTTCTCAAGACTAAATATCCCACCATGCATTGCTTCCAGCAAGCAGTGATAATGTTACATTGCTCAGATGTCGAGTTGTAGTTCAGACAGCAGGCTTAGTTAGAGTGGTTTCAAAAAATGTCACCAGCACACCATGCTATTTGAGTTCAGCAAATGTCCATTTTAATGACACAAATGCCATTTAATTGCAAGTACATTCGTGGGGCCTCGCAGGGTCCCCTTCATCAGGCTCAGAATGTTAGGCATATCCTTAGAGTGGTGACACAACGAAATGCATATTCACAGGGCTGAGTGAAATTGTGTTATTGCAGGTGTTGAGGGTCCCGAGTTAGGCTTTAGGTAAAATTCTTGCATGCAATGTAATCCCATCTACTTAATAACCATTGAACGATTCACACAAGTTATCTGATTTTCAGTTCACTATATACTGTATGTAACTGAGCGTTTCCAGTTAATTAAAGATAGCATACCGGCAAACGTAATTATCTGCAGGCCTAATTATGCTTGTATCCATCTTGTCCCAAGCAGCCAAGAAGACATTTCAAGGATTCTTCCACTGATAGCTTGTACCAAAAGGTTTTCGGTGATCGTTATTGTTTACGTCAACTATTCATTATTGTGTGAAGATGATTAAAATGTCAAATCATCACACAAACATTTTACTAAAAATAATAATTTTAGGTCTTTCATGCCACTGAAGCTCATTCTACATAAAGGACTTACAAAACTGTTTTGTTTTTTTTAAATAATTTGATATTTTTACACTTTGCTATATATACATAATGCTAGTCACCCAGAGGTGTCATCTCTGCATGCAGCACATACATTTTGAGATGTTGGAAAGTATACTGTTTATGGTGACAGTATGGTGCCACGTCATAGTAGAAGAAAGGGTGTTGTGTCACCTAGGGCTCTCACCCATGCAGGTTGAGGGGCTCGGATATGTTTGTCTTGTCGGGAGGAGACTTGGCTTTCAGTTTCCTATAGGATTAATAAATGTCTAGGAGCCTAAAGGCTTTGTAAAGTCTTGCAATGCAAGAATAAAGGCGCTCTACCTTCTTGGACACAATATTCCGTGGGAATATTGGGCGTAAGCCTCTGCTGGTCCCAATCAGCAAAATGAAAAGAGCTGGCACTTGTAGAAATTCTCTTAATGGTGTCTCTTTATTGAAAAGGCATAAGAGCAATTACAAAGATTACTGACATGTTTCAGTCCACAAGGGAATTAGGTGAAGCAAAAATGAACACACCCCACAACAAAAACTACTACATCTAGTATTTTGTGTGACTTCTTCCATGATTTGTAAGAACAGCACCAAGTCTTCTAGGCAAGGAATGAACAAGTTGGCGACATGTTGCAACATCTATCTTTTTCCAGTCTTCAAGAACGACCTCTTTTAGAGCCTGGATGCTGAATGGAGAGTGATGCTCAACTTGTCTCTTCAGAATTCCCCATAGGTGTCTGATTGGGTTCAGATCAGGAGACATACTTGACCAGTGAATCACTTTTCTGTTCTTCTTCAGAAAACCAACAGTGGCCTTAGATGTGTGTTTTGGATCCTTGTCATTAGACATGCCCAACGGCAAAAAAAAAAAAAATTTTAGTTTCGTTTTCACTCGGATTTTCCTTTTTTTTCGTTTTTGGGGATTCGGGTCCGAAAGTCAATTCGTTTCGGGATTAGGATTCAGAAGAAATTTGTTAGCGGTAGTCTGTATGAATATTCATTTCTGAACCAATATTCGTTGCAGCAAAGTGACATTAGACAAGAGAAAAAAAAAAACAGTCTGCAGAGGAAAAAAAAAAAAAGTGTGAGGTTCCCCCCCAATACCAGACCCTTTTACATCTGGTAGGGATGTTAGGAGGGACCCCTCCAAGTAAAAAAAAAAAAAGTGCGTGGGGCTCCCCCTTAAAATTCCTACCAGACCTAAAGGGCTTTGTATGGCATTTGGGGGAAAACCCACGCACTTTTTTTGGGGGGGAAAACATGATGTCGCCGCTAAAATTCCTGCCAGACCTTTGATCCAAACACAGGCCCAACAGGGCAGGAAAGAGGGGGCGACGATCGAGCGCCCCACCACCCCTCCCCTACACCTTACAAGGCCACGTGCCCTCGGCATTGGGAGGGTGTCCCCATGCTGTGCGTATACAGTATATCTTCTATATATACATTGGTTTCAACTCTGTCTATATCTGTTGGACTACCCCTACATTTTAAGTGCACCGATTGATGTATTTTGTTGAAAAAAGGAAGACTGTCATCAAAATAAAACTACAGTATGTTAAGTTAATTCATACCATTTTGAGTATTAACATATTTCCTTTTACTGGAAGTCACAAATATAGCAACACGTTGTGGTTAAAGATGTGCTCAGCCCAGTTCAGTTCCTGAAAATTCTATTAAATGTCCATTACTATCTCTAAGGCCAAGGCTAAGTACATGCTGGCACTCAAAGTGCCTTCAAATATCTTTGTTGCATCCAATTTTTAAAAACAACAAGACCATACTCTACACAAAGCAGCGCTGACCACATTACTGTTGTGATTTTCTTTTTACCCCAAGAGAGCATTCTGCTCCAAGCATTTTATTCCTGAAATAGTTAGTTTATTTTTTAAATAAAAATAGCATAATGTACAAGCTTTGAGATAGACATCATTTAAATAGTCCTTCCTCGTTGTGGCTTCCCTTGTGGGGAAATTTTAATTTCCGTCATGCTTCTAGAAACCAGCTCTTCAAGGAACGGGCTACACAGGGACTTTCAACAGTTAAGTCCCTTACTTCAACTATTGACCATAAATTGTTGACTTTTGCAGCCGTTTGAGAGAGTTGCCCCATTCATGAAATGTGAATTATTTACTTTTATGCAGAAGTTCTTCTATGTAATATGTATTCTTAAAAATCTTTTATTTTTAGATTGGGATAACTCCCTGGATCCGCTGCTCTTGAAATCCAATCCAAACAATGGTGCAATAGCCAGTGTTTATGGGTGTTAAAGACTACATCTGGATTATGCAAGTCCACGGTTACATCAGGAGCTCCCCCTTCACATTAGGAGCCCCCTTCACATCAGAGTCTCTCTTCACATCAGAGTCTCCCTTCACATCACAGTCACCCTTCACATCACAGTCTCCCTTCCACATCAAGAGCCCCCCTTCACATTACAAGCCTCCCCACCCTCACATCAAAGGCCACCACTTCACATCAGGAGCCCTTTTACTTCAAAAGCCCCCCTTAACATCAGAGTCTCCCTTCCCATCAGAGTCTCCCTTCACATCAGAGTCCTTCTCTTTCACATCAAAAGCCCCCCTTCACATTACAAGCCCCCCCCCCACCCTCACATCAAAGGCCACCACTTCACATCAGGAGCTCTTTTACTTCAAAAGCCCCCCTTCGCATTAGAAGCCCCCTTTAACATCAGAGTCCCACATTACATCAGGAGCCCCTCATTCACATGAGAGCCCCCCCTTTCACAAGATCCAAAATCCTTCATCATTAGAATCTCCCTCTACATTAGGAGCCACCTCTTTTCACATCAGAAGCCTCCTTCACATCAGAGCCCTCATTCACATAAAAGGCCAACCATTCACATCAGCAGCCCTCTTTACATCAGAAGACCCCTTCACATCAGAGTCACCCCTTTACATCAGACCCCCCCTTCAAAATCAAAGTCCCCCTTTCCATTAAATCCCTCCATTACATCAGAATCCCTTTAAATCAGAGCCCCCCCCTTCAGGAAGACTTCTATCCTTTTCTGAATGGATCCCATCCTACTTGGATTAGTGTCCATGTGCCGGCCGCCAGCACCATGGAAAGACAACAATTTTCAGGCACCCATGAGGCTGCCAGAAGAGGCCCTGGTTGAAAAAGGCTGGTCTAGGGGCACAACTCACGTATGAAAACTCCTATTGATATCCTACCCTACACCTATGTTTTAATTGGAATTCCTTTAATTTACATTGCATTGGGTTTACATGTTAACCAAGGCATGCCTGAATGATTATGCTCTTTCACACAGACACAATGGAGAGGATTTTACAAAGGCAAATAGGCCACTTAGCAAGGGAGTTTCCCCTTAGCATAGAAATTGTGGTGTAAATTCTCTTCGCAAAGAATTCCCAATCAGCTGGAAGCAAAAGTGAAAAAGAAAACAGTATTTTTGCGTGCGTATGATTGGATGATGGAAGGCAGCAGAGCTTCACCCCGTTCACTAAGCTAAGGCAAAAAATGCCTTGCAAAGTGAACAGCCTATTTGCCTTTAGTAAATCAACCCTAATGACTTGTGGTCACCAACAACAGATGCAGCATTTAGGTGGTTTCACATTTCCTGAGCAGTATAGAGTCTTGCAAGCATGACCTGTACATCCTGCTTACCTAAAAATGGCAAGATGTGGCCAAAGATTCGGAAACAAAATAATAATGTAAGTACGTGTGGTAAAGGTACTCTTGCAGCCCTCCCTCCAACTGCTGACTTTAACAACTGGCCCACAAGGGCACTACAGCCTGATCCATCAAACAGGCTCTCTACACCTCCACAATGTTTTAGCCCTGTGTGGTAAAAGAACAAAAGCATACAAATCCAAAATAAAGACCAGATAGAGAACTAGCAAAATGTGCTAATTCCTTAGAGGTACTCATCTTCTGTTACAAAACTTCAGAGCATCTTATATAAATGTCACTTTAAAAATATGGATTTAGGGCTCTCGACAAAGCAGGCCACCAATGTGTTTCTTTTCTACAACCATGTTGAAGGTAATGAAAGACAAGCCATTTATTTCCTCCTCACTCTAGTGTCTTCAGGCTGAGGAACACAAGATAAGCGGGCATCCAATTTTCTGATTGCCTTTAGCTGAGCTGAGCTGATTAGGATGCATTCTATGTTAGTGACAGTTAATTGAAATAATAATTCTACGGGAAGTGGATGGACAGAAACATAGCGTGTATTCCCTGTTGGCTAGCACAATGTTTGGGGAGGTTTAATAGTTTTATTTATCAGCCTGGAATAAATGTAACCACAATTATGTCAGTTCTTTAACAGGTTTTTTGTTTTCATTGTGTATGAATACTTTAACTACTTGAGCTCCAGCACCTGTCCTGTACACAGCCATATAAACCAGAGCAATTTTTACATGTCAGCTATGGGCCTAATAATTCGGCAATAGCTTTCTCAGTGCATATGTTACTGACATAATATATATGTCTTTTCTCTGCAAGACAAAGAAGACTTTCCATTCATGGTATTGTCATCCAAAAATGATTTTACCTAATTTGTAGCGCTATCCCTGGAGGAGCCACTCTTTAGATGAGCCCTTCTGTCTTCCTTCAGAGATGACCCACCGTCACTGCACCCAAATAGACACATCTGTGGCTTAAAGGAGAACTATGGGGTCAGTGTTTTTCCCCATAGTTGTCGTCAGGATCACGGGAGGACATAAACTAGCGTCCTCCTGTGACCCAAATCTCAGTATACTGCGAGCTGTAGCTCGCGGTATACTGAGACCGCCACAGCCGGGACAGATCCCGACATTACTGTTGAGATCCACCCAGCTGCGTGATTGTTGGCTGGCTCTGCCTATCTAGAGGCAGAGCAAGCTGTACCCGCCCCATCCCCCGTCCGTTACGC
Source organism: Nanorana parkeri (assembly GCF_000935625.1). Lineage (NCBI taxonomy): Eukaryota > Metazoa > Chordata > Amphibia > Anura > Dicroglossidae > Nanorana > Nanorana parkeri. Next base: position 805,433 of record NW_017306270.1, read on the forward strand.
CAGTCAGCGCTGGAGGATCGGAGCGGGGAAGGGGGAGTCCCTGCGGGGAGCCGTGACTGACAGTCACCGCTCTGTGCAGGGACAGGATCGAGAAGTGAGCGAGTGACGGTATGTGTTCGCTCACTTCCCGATCTATTGAGCCGACGTGTGACAGTTTCATTGTCACACATCGGCTCGAACACTCACCTCATAGTTCTCCTTTAAAGTGATGTTTAACTCAGGAGAAAAATAAAAAAAATACATTTAAGTACCTTAACAATTGACAAAAATGGATCTTATTTGTGTATCACTCGGCTGTAGATCCTCAAATCATCTCTGAATTGGTGATGACACTGTCCTTCCTTCTGGAGGGGGGCTACTTTTGTTCCCCATGGTTCCTGTGTGTGTTGTAAAGTAGCCTAATTGGCTGCAACACTTATCTATGGAATTCATAATTACCCATAACTATTTTTCGTTTATGGACATCTGCAACATGCAAGTTAAGGGGACTGCTATGGGGGCCAGGTTTGCCCCCAGTTATGCTAATTTGTTTATGGGATTTTGAGAATCCAGGTTTGTCTGGTCCAATAATCCATTCGGGGAAAACCTGGCCTTCTAGGCAAAGTACATTGATGACGTTGCACGGTAACCGGGAGACTCTACTACAATTTGTGGATCATTGTAATCGGAATCCTTACTCCATCTAATTTTCATATGTCATAGACGAGAATTCCCTAGTCTTCTTAGATTTGCAATTAGGACATGATGAGACCAGGAGGGTTGCCTCCAAGCCACATTTTAAACCGACCGCTGGGAACTCCTATGTCATGCCTTCAGGAGGACCTGTTCCAACTTGCATCCTGAAACAGAATATTTGTATGAAAATTGAAATTGTATGAAAAATGTATGAAATTTCTATATGAAGGTAACAATAATGAACTAGAAGAGTCCATTTTCCGGAAACATGAGGCGAGATAAAGGAGCTGCAACCAAGTGGATATGTTCTTCTGCATGGCTTAAGGGGCCAACAGCTAAAAAACTGGGCTACACACATAGTCTAAGGGCACAAAAAAGTCCCAGTTTCAAAACAATTAGTGGTACTGAAGATAAATTGTATTGCTGTTATGCTCCATTGCAGCTGTGACATTCTACAGTCAGACAGCAGCTGCTGTCAACACTCCTGCCACACAGAGCAGGCTTACAGTTTTAAGGGCCCGTTCACATCAGATGCATAAGGCCAGGTTGCCCTGTGTATTCCCGATACACAGACAAGGCAAATTGCCTTGTTTACCATGGGGTCAGTGCACATCATTGCATTGCGGTGGTGTGTGCTGAAAACAGTACTACAAGAAGTACTTTTTTTCTTTGAAAAATGCTGAGGTAATTAGAACTGAATAAAATGTCACTTTGTGACATTTCAATAAAGTTCGGGAGAAAAAAAGTAAATAGTGCAATGCGCTGAGATCAGTACTTTGCTCCATTTCCCTTTAGCGTGCTGAGCGGAGTCTTAATGTTACAGTAGTTTCAAGTGAGCCTTTACTTTACACATAGAGAACAAAGTAACTAGTTCCAGGCATAGGAACCATGCTGTGCCCGTGCACTGTATTGTTGTTGTTGGTGGTGGGAGGGTCATAATTCTCATGGCATTAGAGAAGCGTTTCCCAACCTTTTTTCAGTTTCAAGGGGGAACCCACGCACAAACATACAAACACACAAAAAAAGGGTTCCCCCTTCTTGTCAGAGTCCTCAGTCCTCCTGTCACATCAGAGTGCCCCCTTAAACGTCAGAGTCCTCCTCTACATCAGGAGCCCCCATATACATTAGGAGCCCCTTCACATCAGAAGCCCCTCTCTTTCACACTAGGATCCCCATCACATCAGCTTTCCCCTTCACATCAGCTTTCCCCTTCACATCAGCTTTCCCCTTCACAACAGAGTTCCCCTTCACAACAGAGTTCCCCTTCACAACAGAGTTCCCCCATTTCCAATCAGAGTTCCCCGTTCACATCAGGAGCCCTCTTCACATAAGAAGTCCCCACTTCACATCAGAAGCCTGCCTTGACCATGGAAAGGCATGATGCTGTGTGAAAATTTCAAGGCACCCTAAGGCATCTTGGGGAAAGCAAAGACAGTCTGCTTTTGGTGCCTCCTATGCAGCTTTTACTTTACCTAGTATACACAAAGTATAAGTTTAGTTTAACTGTTTTGCGAGCAGAGTACTGTCTTGTATTAAAAAGGGAATGTACTGTAGAGACAAAGCAATCATTTTGCCACTTTATAGATCACTGGTTCGGCCTCATCTGGAGCAGGCGGTCCAGTTTTGGTCACCAATCCACAGAAAAGATGTCCTTGAACTGGAGAAAGTCCAGAGAAGGGCAACTAAACTAATTAAGGCTGGAGGAACAAAAAGCTATGAGACAAGGTTACTAAATTTAAACATGCTCACGCTGGAAGTGAGGAGATTAAGAGGGGACATGATTTTGATGTATAAAATGTTTAAACTTTTTACAGTAAGCTCCATAACAAAGACTAGAGGCCACCACCGAAAATTGGCGGTTAAAGTGAGATCAGTTAAAGGCTGGAACTCGCTGCCACAAGCAGTGGTATCAGCTGAGAGTATTGAATCATTCAAAAAGCATTTAGATACCTTCCCCAGAGACCATAACACGCAGGGGTACAGGCACTCTTAAAAACTAGATCACACAGGGACTCGTGTACACACATACACAATCACACACAGACACACAAAGGTTGAACTTGATGGACCTGTGTCTTTATTCAACCTCAAATACTATGCAACTATGAAATGTTTTCCAATTCTGTAAGATGGAGGGGGAGGAACCATCTCCTACAAAAAATATCAGTGAACATTCTGCGCCTACAACCTCATAGCTGTATAACTGCAGTGCGATATTATCTAAGGCACTGTGCCTGTGACTACCAGTCTCAGATGAGTCGGCGTGAGATTTGGTGATGATGCCACTACTGTGCTGCTCACTGTTTTTCTTGCTGGAGAGGAAGCTGTACCCAAGGAATGGCAGTGCAAGGATCTCTCTGCTCTGGCTTCATCTAAGATAGAGATAATCAGAAGGACAAGGAGATAGGTGACGCTTGGGAGGCAGGGGTGCCTAAAATGAAATTCGCAATCACTTTTGGCCTTAAAAGCTTGGGGCCCCATGATGTCCAGCCAGGCTGCTTGTCCTGAAAAGTGACATACACAAAGCCTTGTGTTCCTCCATAGATGTAGTACAGTGAGAGAACGTTGTTACCCTAGGACAGGAAGTGGGTTACTGGCAGAATCAGCAGGTGATAAAGATAAGTCTGAAAAAAGGAAAATAATGCAGCTACCACTTCTAAGAAACAGTAAGCTGCAATATGGTACAGTTTTCACTCATAGATAGGGATCACTGCCACATGATTCATCTGATGATGATTGAGTGAAGACTGTGTATTTATAGCTACTGGGCAAGCTGGGTCAGTACACTTTGCTTAACAGGTCTTATTCACCATACACTTTACAATCTGACAAAACAATCTTTGTATAATTACATTAAAATGTATTAAAACTATATAAATATAAAGAGCTACCTAATCCAGACAGTCAATTTGCATCCAGTGAGACACTACATAGCCCTTACACTACATAGTTGTTGGTAGATCTAAAGCAGATCAGTGCAATTAGCCTGGTATGCCTGTGGTGAGCTTTTGAAAGAACAAGGGTCACCGGCACTCCAAAATTGTTGATCAATACATCTTTGTTGACGCATACTCATAATATCACATAACAGCAGCATTTCAGGCAGTGGCATCACAAGATGGTGCAGGGGGTGTGGCCCGGGTGCCACCGATGGAGGGGTGACACCAAAATGACTGGCAGTCATTTTGTGTCACCTCCTATGAAAAGTCGGGCACTCGGTCAGGAGAGAGGAGGGGACCCGGCTCATCCGGCCGGGTGAACGTCCCCACCTCTCTGCCGGCTTCCATCACCAAGAGGGCCGCCGGCAGGTGTTAATAAGACGACCGCGAATGCGCAATGACGTCCCGGCGGGGTGTCTCCCGGTCTTCGCTCCGGGTGTCACCCAGCATCGGGACGCCCCTGATTTCAGGTCCACATAGGGTCTCCCTAATCAGGCAAAACAGTGGGCTTATCTGTTAGGAGTACTAAGAGCTTTGGACATTAATTGGTGAGCTCTAGGGTCACCACTAAGATACACTATATAATCTGCCTGTACAAGTATCTTTGGATTTACCAAAACTATGTATTATGAGGACTAAACTACCCAATCAATTTGTATATGCCCAGGCAGGTTCTTGCACTATATGCTTATTGGTAGATCTAAAAGGAGATTGTACAATCATATTGTATAGTCCAGGGGTAGGCAAACCCCGGCCCCACAGCTGTGGTGCAACTACAAGTATAGTCAGCCTCAGAGGAAGACCTGATCGGCCAAGCCAATTTTATTCCAGGATCATCTGGACCATGTATAAACATATTCTATGCTGAAAGAAGCACGCACACTTATGCACTAGTCCAGAGGTAGGCAACCTTGGCACTCCAGCTGTGGTGATACTACAAATTAGGGATGCACTGATACCGGTACGAGTACCGATATTTTTCGGTACGCGCCGATACAGAATACTGATACCGGAAGTCCCATTAAGGAAGCCAGGCGGCATGTAATGACTCGCCACCTGGCTTCCCGATTAGCAGGGAAGCCATCCCTATGCTCCTCGTTACTATGTGACAAGGGAGCAGTTGGCTCCATGCTCCGCCACACGATGGAGCATGGAACCGGCTTCCCGGCCAATCAGAAAGCCGGGCAGCGTGTAATGATGCGCTGCCCCGACTTCCCGATACAGGCAGTATCGGGTTTGGCATCACAGCATTTAGGCGAGTATGAGTACTCGCCCAAATACTCGGCATCGACACCGATATCGGTACTTGTATCGGTGTATCCCTAATACAAATCTCATTATGCTGCTTCCTGTGGGATCCACACCTGTCAGAGTCTTGCCATGCCTCATGGAACGTGTAGTTTCACAGCAGCTGGAGTGCCAAAGTTGCCTACCCCTGCACTAGTTATTCCAAAGAATGATCGTTTTGGTGATCGAGTCTTCCAGTTGCCAACTTGTGTCTATGTGTTAAGACATCTGCCTCAGTTTACATTAGTACACGCATGCTGTGCTCCGCTCTGAGCCTATAAACATGACTTCTTTCTTCCCTACGGGTGACAGGCTTATGATGACTTGTTTCAAGCAAGCCATTCATTGAGTCATTATACTACCACTGTTACCGTTATTCTACTGCCAGGATTTATATCCTCTGGTATTGTTATGTAACCCAAGTTCTATAGGTCTATCACACACCGACTTCACGCGATCCTTGGTCTCCACGCATTTATCTGTTTTTAGCAGGATCATTATCACGGACACATAGGTCGGTAAGCAGCTTGGCTGAGTCAGAACTCCCTTCATTAGCCGTCTCCCAGGGCCCCCGCGAATTGTTATATTACGAGAGCATCGATTGCACGCCTCATTTGAAACATTTTTGGAGAGTCAGGAAATTTCTCAGCACAATAAACAAATTAATTATAAAATAAAAAGGACCATTAATGGAGTAAATTTAGCAGAAAAAAAATGTTTTATTCAATTTCATCAAACAGAGGAGGAATTAAATTTGGAAGTTAAAGTTCTATCACTTAGCTCTGCGCATTAATGAGCAGCCCAAATCAGCGATATTAAGCAATTGTCACGGAGCCGATAGCAAGAAAACGGAGAGTCCGGAGGAAACATTTCAGTGCAATTACAATCCGTGTTTGGAAATGAAGTATATTCAAGGCGGAATAATGATTGTAATTGATGTTGTTTGGCTTTCCCGTTTAATAATTTATAACATAATCAGATTTCATATAGTGTCCGCATTGCAGCGAGAGGAGATGTTGTTGTGCACAGCTCACGTACTGGACGGGGGTCAGGGATTCGTGTTGCCTTTAGTTACAACCTTTCAGCGGATTCTGCAACGTGCTGATAGTAGAGAACTATTACAGTTTGCTGGTTGTAGATTATTGCTTTGGAATGGGAATAATAACTTAGAGATACCTAAAGTGCAATGTAGGGTAGAGCCATGATGTATTTTCCTGCTACTTGGGGACCAGGTCTTAGGCTTTACTCATCATGAGTATTTTCCTGAGCACACTGAAGGTTTGGAAGGTGACTTTTTTTTGGGCATAGTCTACATTTTGAAAAAATAATGAAGGGGGTATCTGATGTTAAAAGGTGGAGGCTTTGCCGAAAAGGGGGCTACTAATGTAAAGGGGGGCTTCTGATGTAAAGGGGACATTGATGTGAAAGGGGGGATTCTGATATGAATAGAGACTCTGATGTGAGGGGGGGGGGGCTCTGATGTGGAGGGCACTCTGATGTGAAAGAAGGGGGCTCCTGATGTGAAGGAGGCTCCTGATGCAAAGGGAGACTCTGATGTGAAGGGGGTTTTGATTTTAAAGAGGGCACTCTGATGTGAAAGGAGAGGGCCCCTGATGTGAAGGAGGCTCCTAATTTAAATGGGGGCTCGATGTAAAGGGAGACTCTGATGTGATCGAGTGTTCTGATGTGAAGGGGAGGACTTTTATGTGAAGATGGACTCTAAATTGAAGTGGAGAACCTTTTTTTTTTTAAAATATCTTTGTGTGGGGGTCCCCCCTTACAATCCATACCAGATCCCTATCCAGGATAAGGGTCTGGTATGGATTTTGTATTGACTACACAACATTTTTTACATTTTAGATTTGAGATTTTTCATACTTTGAAATATTGCCATGACTAAAAAAAAAAAGGTTGAGAAGCGCTGAGCTAACCTTAGTGAGCGCGGCACATCTCCCAAACATGACAAGCGTGATAAGTTGCCATTACCATAATAGGTGTCATTATTTAATTAGCGTAAACTCAACAGTCTCATGTGTAGTAATTACTCGAGTGCACAGATCCAGAAATCTTAAATGCTAATCAAACTGGAAAACCATCAGGATAATTTCCCACATTCTGACTCCTAAATAGCATGGGGCTGACAAGATAGTTTCATATTTTCATTTAAAAAAACAGAATTTTTATTCAGCGCTCTCAAAAATGAATGATGTGGGGGATTTATGTGGTTGGTGGGCTGGGTGGTATGAGGCTCTCAGAAAACAGGCGGAGAAAACCTGTCCTAACAAAAATACACAACGAGAGCGCACTGATTAGTCTCCCAGATCTTTGTATATTAGGGCTTTGCCATAGGGACTCATAGATGTTAGGTTCCACTCACACAGCGGCTCTGCTGCTAATTGTTCTTACCTCCGCCCACTGTTCATTTTTAAACCCCATAGATTCTCCCGCCAACTAACAGGCTTACACATTGCTTTTTGTTGAGCTTGAAAAAGAGGTACGCCTCGAAACGCGTTGTTCTCTCAATTCTCCTACTTTCAGAACTATTACCAGCATCACCCCTCTTGGCCGCCCGTCACCCCGACAGAACCTTCCAATTCAACGCTGTCGGATGGTTCCGATACTGCCCATACCAACAGGACCCACACAAACGGACTTCCTCACAAATGCACAGAGTGGCTCCTCTGCCATCAACAGCCGCCCAGCCTCACTGAGTGCTGACATCTAATCCAGCACCGCACTTACTCCCTATCACTATCTACCTGATCGTGGACACATTAGGGACACACACTCAGGGCCGGTGCACAAGATAGTGCACACCTCACTGCGCGGCAATCGTTCACGATTCTGCACGGATTGTCACACGGTCAGGAGTCGCCTAGGTGTGCACCGATCTCGCTGTGTTTGCCATTATTTTCCAATGGCACCCCAGTCGCGCCGGGTGGATCGCGCGGCTTCCTCCGCTCGTGCTTCCTAAAACAGCCGCGCGTCGTGTATCCCAAAAAAAGGTACATGTACCTTTTTTTGCCATTGCCGTGCGGATGTCACCCCATTGAAATCAATGGGGCCGTGCGGCAATCGCTGCCTGCATTGTGCAGAACTGCGAAATCCCGGATCGCATAGGTCTGCACCGGGCCTCAGCCCTTGCGGCTAATGCACTCTTCGTCTTCCGCTCCTCCGTACCTGGGGTGCACGATCCTGCCGTGCGCTCCACACATCAGCATTGTGGATACCAAGGCCGTTACAAACGGCACCCCTTCTGCAGTATAAAACAGCACAGCCTACACTGGACAACTCGATCCTCCATCAAGGCCTGCTCTAGGTTCAGCCCCTAGGAACAACATGTAAGTAACCCTTTTACACAACATTTTTTTTTCATACATATTTTTCAACATGCATCATTAAAGTATATATATTTTTCCCTGACTCCTCTGTGCTTGCTGGAACTTCCTGTCCCACGGAGTCTGTGCGGGTGCACGCTGCCCATAGACTTACCTTGTGTCTCTCCTCATCTCCCGGCTGAAAATCTGAACTTCGCATGCGCCCACCCCAAGATTCTTTGCAGCTGTCCGAGATTTTCCAGATTTTCGGATGGGAGCGCGCGGCGAAGACACAGGTAAGTTTTAACCTCTTGTAAAACTTTTTTTTTTTTTAGTTTTTCATATATCTACTGCTTGCTAGTAGTAGATATATGCAAAAAAAGCTGAGGCTTTAATAACCTTTTAAGGTCATTGCGCTTTCGTCGTGTATTTTTGTTTGTAATATTTTCATTTCACTTAACAGTGCAGAAGATCCGGCCGAAGATCAATATCAAAACTGCAAATCCGTCGCCACAATTTACAAGTTCCTCGGCGGATATCCTCTGAATGATCCGACATGGCGAGGAACAGATTGTCCTCTTAGTGCTGCTACATGCAGATTCTCTTTAATAACCCGCTATCGGATTTATGATTGTGCCATCAGTTAGGGACGGCGTGATATTTAAGAAGGAAGTCGCAGCACATTATAGAGCACAGCCATTAAATGGAAGAGCGGTGATGTCATTCTACGATACAATGTTGCCCTCCAGTGGGGAATGTTATATTATATACAGTGTTTGGGGACGCGATGCATAAAGACAAAACAAGATGTGAAACATTGTCACCACAAGGGGAAGTGAGGCGAAAGCTCACTATAATGACACAGCATCCAACTCTTTTTCCAGGTAGCTGGGCACAAAATATTAATTTAAAGGGTCAAAAACTAAAAATAAATATGTATTTCTTTATTGAATGTCCATTCCATTGAAGTTCTATCCCACTCCTAATAACCACATCCATCTAGAGGTTTGTAAACTTATTTACTGAAGATGCCCATAGGATGGACTTCCTCAATGCACGGACACAAGTTCAGCCCTGTGTTACAGCTCTCAGAGTAACCTACCTTCTGAATGATATGTCAACATCTGAACTTCCTACAGCGTGACATGATCCTTGCGTGCTGGAAGCAATGCATGATGGGATAGGTAGTCTTGAGAATTTAAAAATGGATCACATCAAGCAGCAGGGAAAGAGATGCAAAGCACACTGGGAATCCAGAAAGTTGATGGGAGTGATGGGCAGACAGAAGGCGGCACTCACTACATGAAAGGGATTTTTTCAAGTAAGCTTTGATTGCATTATCAAAAACACCTCCAGTATGTATTCCTATTACAATGCTGATGTTAGAACACGAGAGGATATGCTGGGACTTTACAGCTCCTTTTTGTGCAAAAAGGCAATTTTTGCCTTTTTGCAAACCCTTAAAATGACCTCTAAAGTAGAGATTAATTGGAACTCAATACGTCTTTCCTATGCTCCTCAGCTCCATCTAGTGGCCATAATGTGGTATTTAACTGATATTACATTCAACCTGGAAAGAAAATATACTAAACATTCATTTTTGGCTTCATTCACACAGAACAAATGTACAAGGACTTCGCAGGACGATGACTACACCCCTATACATTTTAATGCAGTTGCTATGCAACATAACAAGAATATTTAATTTCTTGTAGCAAACAATGAAAATAGAACTAAGGTGCCTGGTGAATGTTAATAGGTCCTAGACCAGGGATAAATGCAAATCTGTTCAGAATTTTTTTCTGAAAATGCAGCTTTTCTGGCTGCTATTCTTCAAGGGAACCTTACCCATATCTTCAAAATAACAGCAAAGGCACCTGTAGAAATGTTTAGTAATGACAATCTACACACAGATACTCCCAGATAATTGCCGTCTTTTATTCTTTGCATACCTTATATTTCTTCTCCTCCCCATTCTTAGACTGGCCATTTTTACTAAGAGCAGTTGAATCCATCTCCCTTTAGTTCCTGAAACTCTGGCACATGTGACCATGCACATCATCTCAGGGGAGGGAAATGCCTTTCCCTGAGATCTCATGGGACTACAGATGAGATTTCCCAGCAATGTTGTGCTGATGTAACCTTCCAGGGATGCAACGCTTGGCCCCGATTACATCATTTGTGCCCAAGTGGACTAGGAAATAGAGAAAAATAAATTGGAAGTAAAATAAAAATATTTCATATCAGTATGCAGAGCTGTATGCGATTTTTAGTCAAAGAGTCCACTTTAAAAACTGGCTTCAAAACTAAGTCACTGACCCAGAACAAACGTGAATAAGTGAAACTTTTCTTTGATTTTTTTGTTTTATTATTATTATACAGGATTTATATATTGCCAGCAGTTTGCGCAGAGCTTTACAATATAAGGAAGACATTACAATACAATTCAGGACAAGATGGTAAGGAGGGGTCTGCCTGTGAGGGCTTATAATGAAAAGAGTGGGGAAAGTGATACATGAGGAGGTAGCTGTGTGGGGACTCATCTGAAGAGATGAGTCTTAAGGGATCGCCTAAAGGCAGTCAAACTGTGAGATAGACGGACAGGTTGGGGTAGAGAGTTCCATAGGATGGGAGAGACTCTAGTGAAGTCCTGGAGGCGAGCATGGGAGAAGTTGACGAGGGAGCTGGAAAGCAGAAGGTCATTTGAAGAGCGAAGGGAACAGTTGGTCACTATTAGGTACCAGCAATGTTTTTAACACCTGAGGGCTCATTCATACCTCTCCAGTGCTTTGTGGTAATGCATGCATCACTACAATGCGTGGTAATACATGTTACATTCTTTAGTGGATTGGGGTGCCATTCATTTGAATGGCACCCCAATGCACTAAGGCATTGAAGCTCCAGTGCCCCATAACGTGTGATGCATCATGGTGTACTGCAGGGGTCAGCAACCTTTTACACACCAAGTGCCATTTTTGAAACCATGGTACAACCGAGTGCCAGTGAACAATAGCACGCTTTAGTGTTAGTTACAGGTAAATTTTTTCACTCATGGCTGTACTGCTAATAGTAAGTTAAACTCACTAATTATTTTAATGTGTTTACCTCTCCAGTAGCAGCACAACTATAAGGGGAAAAAATTGAATAACTGGTGCACACACAAAACATGTTCATATTTACATTTGCTGAAAAGTAAACTGGACTTTTTAGTGTGAGACTACAACTACAAGAATGCCCTGCAGATAAAGAATAACGTCGCGTGCCAGCTGTCAAGGTCTCGCGTGCCAGGCTGGGCACGCGTGTCGGGGGTTGCTGACCCCTGGTGTACTGCATTGCCAAAAATGGTGCTTTGCCAGCTCATTCGTTTGAATGGGCTGCCTTAACACAACACACGTTCATGTGTGAAAAAAGGTGTGTTTAAATACGTCCATTAATGCAATGCAACGCATTACGAAAGTGTAAACCTATGATTTCGCCAAAGGATATTTATATCGGCAATGCCCCTTACATGTCTAATGCCATCCACTAAACCAGGCTGTCTCAGCCACGATATTGTGACTTTGTCAAGGGTGCTTTTCACCCTGTAGCATGCATTTCCATGGTACAGGTGAGCCAGCAGGCAGCACCATGGAAATGCATGATGCTAATCCAGGGATGGTGGCCACCAGGACCTCCTCCAGCATTCTAAAAAGAAATAGAAGTCTGCCTCTGTCCAGATTTACTCTAACTCCCACCCTCTGACATGCTAATGCAGCTGCACTGTGGTGATGATTATAAGGCAGGACTCTGATGTGAAATCCTGATGAAAAGGGGAGACTCAGGTAGGGGACTCCTGATGAAAAGGGGAGACTCAGGTAGGGGACTCCTGATGAAAAGGAGTGACTCTGATAGGAAGTGGCTATTGATGGAAAGGGGGGGACTTTAATAGGTAGGGGGCTCCTGATGGAATGGGCAGGCTCCTGATGGAAAGGGGAGATTCTGATACATAAAGGGGAAAGCTACAATTATTTTTTTTGCATGAGGTCCCGCCTTAAAATTTATTTCAGACTCCTATCTCGGAAAAGGTCCTGGTATAGATTTTGAGGGTAACCACACGTCATTTTTCAAAATATATTTTACTTTAACATTTCCATTTTACATTTCATAAAATAAATAAATGAAGTAAATAAGTTGCTTCTTCTTTTAGCGCAGGTGTCAGCAGCAGATAATTAGATTTGCATATAAGCATAAACACTTAAAATACCCTTGTTTCATATATTTATACTTTCCTGGGTAAGTAGAGCAACTAACATCCAGCTATAAAATGTGCATATATTTTCACGTAATGGCCCTCTTCCTAACTCATTCTGCACCATAAAAGCGTCATGCGTAGTTAACTCTGCTACAGCAATAACCGAATGAAATTAGTGGAAAGATGCACCCGTGCTGAGGCAGACCACTGAGGAACTTTACAAGTCTGCAGGAATGAGTCAGTGATGTGTATCAATAGACAGCGACACTATAAAACTTTCCAAAATAGAAATAAAAACTTTCATCTTTATAAAGCAGTCAAAGTACCCTTAAAGCTGAAGTTTAGCTACAATTTTGGGGGATACAGCACCAGAGACATAACTTACCTCCAATGCAGTGTATCTACGTCCTGTTGGCTGCTGGTTTGTGTAAAAAATCCTCTCCTGATGCCAGATTTTCCTCGCAGCGGGGAACTTCTGAGACTGTAAGATAACTGCCTCATCTATTATGTCACTGTTCACCCTTCTCTGCCACCCCTCTATCCGTTTCTTAAAACTCCTACAGTGTTATTCACTAAGCTCCCGGAGGCAGCCGAGTGAATAACCGAGCCGAAGTGAAGTGAGCAGAACAACGTTCGGCTATTCACTACAGCTCCACCGTGCATTCAGCTGAAATCAGCCGCACATCGGCTGCTGTCGACTGCACTTCGTGCAGAAGGACTTCGACTCAGCCGATCCAACATCTGGATCGGCTAAGCCGAAGCTCCGGCAGGTCACATAGGGGTCCAACGGCAGTAAGTGAATAGCCGAAAGCCGCCGAGCGGCATTCGGCTCGGCTATTCTGCTCGGTACCTCTGTGGTACCGGACAGAATAGGAAATCAATTAAAAAAAGTTGAAAAAAAGTTGAAAAAATTTAAATAAATGTTAAATCTAAAAAAGAAAATATTTTTTAAAAAAACAATTGGGCGGAGCTGGCAGTGACAGTTAGCCCTGCCAAACTGTTTCCTATTTGCCGGCGCCTGCTAGAATGACAATTCAGGGTCCCCAGGTCATTTGGGGATGCCAATCTGTCATTACAACTGGGTGGAGCCAGCCGTGCGATCACGCCTGGCTCCGCCCAGCTGTCATTTGCGAGGCGTTCGGCCGGCCTTCGGCTGGCTGTCTGCCCCGCTTCGGCTGTCACTTTGGCTCAGTTGAGCCTAAGCATATGCCTACTGCCTGGCTGAGCCCCTCGGCAACCTTTGGGAGCTGTAGCTAAAGTGAATAGCCCGCACAGCAGCCCTTCGGTTCGACTGAACTGAAGGGCTCCCACAACCGAAGCTAGGCGAAGGATCAGCTAGCTTTGTGAATAACCGCCCTAGTATTATTTACACAGAATGCAAAGCGTTCTGCGAGGGGGATTCTGAATGACAGGATCTCCCTAGCTCAAGCACAGAACGTCTTGCATTCTGTGTAACTAAAACTAGAAGTTTTGTAAATGGGCGAGAGGGGTGGAAAGGGAGGGTGTTCATCCATACAGTGCCAGCAGTTCACTGCTGTGAAGTAAACAATGCACTCTAATGTTGATGTTTTGAATACAAGCTGCCTGGTGTCTCTAAAATGTTATAATTAGTTTGTAGGGAGTTAGTACAATATTTTGCTATTTTTTTCTGGGAAATAAAACACTATAAATGTATTTTTATTAAAAGTTGTTACTCCTCCAGTTCAAAATGCAGCGTACCAAAAGTACCTAAATACTGTCTATGCAATTACTGAATAATGTATTCCTTTTTCATGTGAAATATATTCGTAAATGTGAAAGTTTGTGCTGCAAAACTGCATGCAATATGTCCTCTTCAAAATGCGGTCTAAGGGCTTGTTCACACGATGTCCGGATTCTGTCCTGACCAGATCCGTGCGCTCCTGCACTAAAAATGCATCCCAATGTATCCCTATGTGTTTTTTGGGCTACAGTTCTCACGTGCGCAGTCCATTCAGGTGCGGACAGAAAAAAACCTCACATTTTGTCCGGTCAGGATATGGTCCAGAAAGCCAAAACGCGTCAAAAACACATCAATGACGCACTGCATTGCAGCTAACATACTGACAGCCCCACTCCAGCAAAAAAACAAATACTTTTTTTTTACTGGAAAGCGTCAAAAACGCATAGCACCGCGTCTGCAGATCTGCTCCAGATCTGGACCACATCTGGTCCGGACATCGTGTGAACAAGCCCTAAAGGAGATTGGTGCAATACTAGCTATGCATTATGTAAAATATTCCTTCATTTTTAACAATGAAAAATATACAATTTCTTTTTGTCTTTGTCCCCAAAAGCTGCATGAGATAATGGTTTTTATCAAATGAGGCTTCCCAGAAATGTAATAACATTACACTCATGCAGTATGTGCCATAATCCTTACATTGTATTGTTAAAAATATGAACTTTACCTTTTTTTTTTTTTAACACTCCAAAGATAAATGGGGATGTGGTATGTCTCATCTTACTTCTAGTATCTGAGGAATCTAAGGCTTACATTTTTTTGGACTCCTACAAAGATAAATGAGGATGTGGTTTTGAGAATGTGGTTTCCAAGACATACCAGAAATAAAACATATGGTGTGCGGCATATTGGAACCTTAGAAATATAAATTTTATATTTCAGGTGCTCTCCCGAGATAAGCCAACAAGCTTTAAAATCAATAGTGGAAATATTACGTATATTGTGTATAGCTTATTAGTTCTAGGGTAATCTTAACAAAAAAAAAAAATTCTATTGATTTTGTTGGTCAGATGCTAAATTGGGATGTGGTGTTGACAAAAAGTCTCATCATAAATGGTAGAAATACCACCTATGCCATGTGCACAGTATTCCTTCCGTTATAAAGTGTTCAAAATACTCTTATTGCGTATATTTGGGCTGAACTGCTGCATGTGTTGTGTGAAATTTTGAATGCGGCCTACCCCAACAGCTAAAATGCTGTCTATACAGTCTGGACAATAGTTGTTATTTTTTTCTGTGTTATGTATATACTTAGATGTGAATTTGAAGGATAAAAATACTGCATGCTGTGTGTCCTTTTTAAAATATGTCCTACTCAAACTGATTCAGTGCTGGGTGTACATTTTTTCGTGCTCTTGTCTCTGACATAATCCACTGTCATTTTTTATTTGTTAAAAAATGCTTCGTCTCGGTTTCTCTCTCTCACTTCAACTAAAAAGGCTTCCTTGATGTGCAGTGTGTCCGTTCAATATTCCTGGGTGTTGTTGCTGGTATATTCAATTGTAATTTTGTATTACCTGATAAAAAGTGCCCCAGGGTTCTGTCTTGGGGCCATTGCTATTCAACCTGTTTATCAATAATATTGGGCCTGGTATTAATAGCAATATTTCAGTCTTTTGCTGACGATACCTAAAATGTGTAGGGTAATAAAGTCG
Source organism: Nanorana parkeri (assembly GCF_000935625.1). Taxonomy (NCBI): domain Eukaryota; kingdom Metazoa; phylum Chordata; class Amphibia; order Anura; family Dicroglossidae; genus Nanorana; species Nanorana parkeri. Next base: position 821,299 of record NW_017306270.1, read on the forward strand.
ACAGAAGACATAGAAATTTTACAGGAAGATCTGGATAAAATAGGGGGTGGGCAGTGGCCGAACTACCAGGGTCGCAGCTGCGACCGGACCCCGGAGTTCCGCCACTTGGAGGGGGCCTAGGACAGGAGGAAGGGGCTCCTGGTAACCGCTGATTACCAGGATATTTAATATCCCGGTAACCGCTAATGTCAGTACCGGGACCTCTTCCTTCTGTCCTGGGTCCTACGTGCTTCACGCGGCGCCCCTCAACTTGTTCCGGGCGCAGCGTGAAGTATAATCCAGCAGACACAGTAGCCAATGAGTGGGAAGTGGGTTATCCCCACCCCCTCATCACACAGAACGCTGCCGAATAGAGAGCTGCATCGGTAAGAGAGGCCTGCTGCGGACACGTAGGGGGAGATATAGGGAGCTGGGACTATGAAGGGGACATGAAAGAGGAGAGTGTGAGGTCCGGGAGCGGAAAGCTGGGGACGTAAAGGCGGAGATGAGGGGAAGCTGAGGACATGGAAGAGGAGAGTGTGGGGTCCGGGAGCGGAAAGCTGGGGACGTAAAGGGGGAGATGAGGGGAAGCTGGGGACAAGGAAGAGGAGAGTGTGGGGCCCGGTACTGGAAAGCTGGGGATATGAATGGGGAGATAATGGGGAGATGGAGACATGGAAGAGGAGAGTGTGTTGGTTTTTTTTGGTCTGGCATGGCAGATGAGGTTTAACATTGAGAAATGTATAGTTATAGATTTTGAAATAAAAAATACACATGCAAACTACTTACCTACTATGTTACTATGAATTTTGGCCAGTTCTTGATGAACCAGACGAAATTCGCACAGTGGGTGCTGCTATCGGCTCTCTTTCGGCTGGCATCCCTTGATCAGCTAATTAAAGGAGATGGCCGTAAAATCTTCGAAAGAACAGAGCCAGCAGCCAATAAGCCGGTGGCCGCTTTCAGAATACTTTGCAAACAGTGTGAAATTCCTCGATCAACACACACAAACATTGATGAAGGAATTTGTAATATTTTCTTTGTTCAGCATGATGAAAATGTTACACTGCATGGCCATCTTAAGTCTCCAGCTCTGGGTCCTCTCCCTTTTACATAGTACAGGCCCAGGGCCCACCTGCCTACTTCTGAAAAGGAAAGTGTGACACTTATTTTATGTCTCTCTCTAGCTTTTCCATGTCTTCTCACTACAAAGGAAAGAAGAGAGAGAAACCCCTAACCCACTGAAATGTTCCCTGCACTCTCTGTTGGACCATACCCAGGGACAGTATTGAAGCCTGGTGATTGGCCTTACAGGCTCAAACATTGTCTCCTGGGAGGAAATGGGTCCTGTAGCTGTGGAAAAGTGTAGAATAGGTAACTATCAATGCCCGGGGGAGTGCCCTCTTAATAGAACTGGTCCCTTTGCTCTGAATGGAAAAAATGTGATAGATTCCCTTTTTTCATTTTAACCTGGTCCAGGACCCATTGCCAGTCTGCTGACTGGACAATGAAGGAGCAGCAGAAAAGGGATGAGCTAATACTGGATCTCTCCCATCCTCTAAGCATAATCAGAAAGCACTGGCCAGTGGCCACAGCAATACAACCCCAAGAGCTGACACTTCCTTCTCCCAGTCTGTGCCTTGCTATGTAGACACTTACACTTAACTTTAAATATGTTCAGGATCATGTATTAGCTATAGTTTAAAATAAATGTAAAACTTTTAATGGATACATAACTGAACATTTTTTTAATATTCCATCAGCCTGGAGTTCAGCATTAAAGATGAAAATGACTGTCAATGCAGTGACAGAAAATGAATGAATCTTCCTATAATCACGCTCATGAAAAATGCAAAGCCTCAGATAAAACTCTGTGCCTGTCATCTGCTTAGCCTACATGACTATGTCCCCTCCAGCAGTGCTTTAACCTATCACATAATGCATTTACTGACGAGACAGCCACAAACAATGAAGCAATACGTTGTGAGCCAACATGGAGAGGTGTTGTGTTTTCCACCTGCTGCCATATCCGCTAATGACCAGAGCCATTCCCAATCCAAGATAACACTCTACCTTTACTTTTACCAGCTATGCTCAAAATGAATTTCTTTGGAATATAACGGATTGCATGTTATCAGTTATTGAATTGATTTAATGAGTGACAAAAACCAGGAGCAGATATGCAGGTTCCACACGTTAAAGTGTATGTATGGACATTGGTCAAAACTTTTGTATCCAGTTTAAGATTGAGTAGGGAAGAGGTAACATCCCAGTTTATTTTTTCTGCAACAGGAAGCGAGACATTTTTACAATGTACTCAATTTTTACCAGACAGTTATCCCCGTAGGGGGGATTTAACAACTTTTGTTCTGGTAACAACTCTATAATTTTGGATTTCCCCTTACTTTCTGTCTCAATGACCATGATGACCAGCACAAATAGAGAAGGTAAATCTAAGGGGCGCACAGACACCACTCATGAGCATTGGTAAGGCTGCTCCTAAAACAAGGTGGTGAATGTAGCAGCTACTTGCCTTCTTCATTCCAGTGGTGCATCTCCTAGGGATCATGGCCATGCTCAATTCTGGGTTTAACCCTGAATGTTGCAGTTGCGGTCAATCCGGTGCCATCGCATCTCCCAGTTGCACCCCTAAAGAACCTGTTTAGACCATGGACAGACACTCGGAAAAACGCTTGTCTACGTAACACTGAGCCACTACAAGTCACCTGATCCATGCGCCCATTTGTCGCTCCTGGTAGCTGGAATCACTATGGGTTTGCGCTGTTGTTCATAGCTGCTGGCCTTACTCCAGGTGCACTCCATTTGTCATGCTTGGCCGCTACCATCATTGGTGGAGGGTTTACTCTATTTGCCACTTCCATCATTTCTGGTGCGTTCCATCAGATGCTCCTGGCTGTTTTATTCTCTGTAGGTATGCAACACCAGTAGGTCTTGATTGCTGACCTGGTTCATGGTACCCTCCTTTTCCTCCTTTGTATCCTGGTACGCTCTGTTTGTCGAACTCTGCTCTTTTGAACCCTTGCAGCTAGGCATAGATCCTCCTGAAAATTATCTTTTTTGCTGAACTCTGCACATATGAGTCCTTGCAGCTGGCCTGACTGTTTCTGACAGTGGTCGTATTGACTCTTCCTGCTACATCTGCTAGTATCTGGAGAGGTGACCTGGGAGCGGGATGCCAAGCTCCCAAGAGGGGGTCCCTGGTGAATAACATCTGTCCCTATAGACTATGCTCCTGGGGAACCCAGTTTTAGTCAGGATTGGAATAAATTCTTGATGTGTCACAACATACATCAATAGTGTGTGTATGTTTTTACATATAGCTTTATGTGTCATCAATAACCCATTGGCATCCACACTATGTGCATTCCCTTGCACAGGGTATTGTATGCATAGCATCAGTCAAATGTTACATGAATACATTATCTGCAAACTGTACAAACTGCATTAAACAGTTGCCAAAAAAAAAGTATACCTAGGATCAGATATGAATGTTCAGACAGGTGCATGAGGTTGTCATAAAGGTCTGAATCTGTGAACAATCCGAGACAACCGCTTAGTTACAACTCCAGCTCTAATACATGCTATAATGGGATAATAGTGGTTCTCTCGTGTTCCTCAATTAGATATGCGGACCTTTCCAAGATTGCCTTAAAAAAAGTCAGTGAATTTAATTGACGAAACAGGTTTAACATCAGATTCACCATGAAATGCTGCATGCATGTGCCTGAAGGGATTTATATTTATAGATAAGTAAACAGGATTGTGTATTATTACTGGTAATACTGAGCTCTAGAAATAATCTATTATGGATACTTACATTGGTCTAGTTTGTGTAAGTGTAGCTATCAATATTTGGAAGTCCACTGAGGATGCTGAAAGTCACTTAATTGTTCAAAGTTATATACAGTTAGCACTGGTTACATAGTTAGTCAGGTTGAAAAAAAGGTCCATCGAGTTCAACCAATAGAGATATGTAGCTCCAGCGCCTTCTCCTATATATACTAAGCACAAGAGGTCATTCACTGGACGCTGCTGCCATTCAGAGAATATCTTGTATTTTTGTAATTTTTTTTAAATAATACAAGGCTTTCTCTGATTGTATGAAGTGGAGATTGTGAAATCATCCAATCAAAGAATTGTCTGTGGGGCAGACATGAATTTGTGCACAGGTCTCAAAGATGATGTGTGGCTGAGTTTCATTGGTTGCTAGGATGCTGGCTGCCTTAGGGCCGCTCGTGTCCTAGCAGCCAATGACTTTGTGCAGCCAAGCCTGATTGCTTGCTATGGTGCTGCTGGTGTCCTAGCAATCAATGATGACCTTGTGTGGCCAAGCATGATTGGTTGTTCAGACTTCAGCAGCATCTGGGCCTCTGGGCCTGCCAGCATCCAAGCAGCCAATAACTTGTGGGCAAAGTAGGAGATGTAATTGGCTGCTAGGACGTCAGTGGTCCAGAGGCTGCCAGTGTCCTAGCAGCCAATGACATTGTGCAGCTGAGCCTAACTGCTTGCTAGGATGTTGCCAGTATCCTAGTAACCAATGACAATGTGCAGGCAAGCCTGATTGGTTGTTGAGATGCCGGCAGCCCAGCAACCAATAATCTTGTGCAGTCAGCTGCCATTGGTTGTTAGGATGCTGACGGCATCCTAGCAATCAACAACGTATGGGAAAACAATAAACACCATTATAATGTGACTGCTATTATTTACCGCCACTTTGCTTATCTCCAAAACAGCGGTATTTATGAATTTGTTGCAGCCATTGCAACATCATTTAAAAGTGTCGCTAATAAGAACTGCCTGAATTTGTTGCACGTGCCAGTAATAGCATAGGAGCTGCTGCATTGCTTTTTCTGAATTTGGCCCAGGAGTTTCTTAGACAGCATTAATGCCAGAAATGTGTTGTAAATGACACATTGAGGCTAAGTTCAGATATCGGCGATCCTGGGATGCATGGTCGTGCACGATTGCACACAGCGATTGCCGCACGGCCCCATTGATTTCCATGAGGTTATATCCGGAACGCGCACCTCTTTTTGCAACACGCACCGTGCAGTTTTTTCAACCACGATCATGTTCAATTCCCCCGGCTGTATCGTGGAGGTAAACCGCGCGAGATGCCTGGCGCAACTGGGGTGCCATTGGAAAATAATGGCACTGCCAGCACAATTATTTGATGCTGAGACCAATAACACTGGAAAATGATAGTCGCATAACTAAAATATTGATACTTATTTTTTATACTCATTATTTGTGAATTGATCCTATTTTATTTTGTGGGCCATTCAATGGATCAATGGACGCATGAATATTAAAGATTGGCGTACACCTAATAAGAGGTAAAGGAGAACTATGGGGTCAGGGCTTTTCCCCATAGTTCTCCTTAGGGTATCGGGAGGACACAAACTAGCGTTCTCCCGTCACCCTAGGCTCAGTATACCGCGAGCTACAGCTCGCGGTATACTGAGACGCCGCAGCCGGAGCGGATCCCGACATCGATGTCGAGATCCGCCCAGCTGCGTGAGTGACAGCTGGCTCTGCTGATCTAGAGGCAGAGCCAGCTGTACCCGCCCCCTTCCCCGTCCGTTCCGCCAGTCAGCGCAGGCGGATCAGGGGGGGGAATCCCTCGAGAGGTGAGCGAACGCCGGTATGTGTTCGCTCACCTCCCGATCTACTGAGCCGACCTGTGACAGTCTCATTGTCACAGGTCGGCTAGAACTATGAGGTGAGTGGAAAGCACTCACCTCATAGTTCTCCTTTAAAGACTCCCGCGGCATACTTTGTGCTACATGGCGGTGTGCATGCTGGAGTATCACAGGGATTCATTGATTGATTTGTTTATTATATACTGCAATCGCCTGCGGTCAGGTGTACCCGGAAGGATTTGTATCCTTAGTTTGAAGGATCACTTATCACATGGAACTGTTACAGACACTACAGCAGCTCGCTGTGTACTTAATCTGAAAGGCTGATGCACAAGCTAGTCTTCTATTTGCACATTGTGGCAGGGGTTTGAGCTGGAGACGAATGATATTTGCATGTAGTGTGTCTACAGATGACCATACACTGTTAGAATTCTAACTATGCGATAGACAAATTTCAATGGAAAAAAATCAAAGAAGCTGGGCAAAAAATTGTTGTTTAAATACTAGTAAAAAAATAAAAGATGAGGTTGCACCAAGTAAAAAAGATATAAAACATGCATGCGCCTGTGAAATGGGGGACAACTGTGATACCTAAAAATATCTACAGGTGATGGTTTAACAGTTATGTTATCATTTTAGAGTTACCTAGAAATAATGGAACTATTGCTCTCACTCCAGCGTGCACAGCGATACCTAACATGTGTGTCAACATTGTTATTTTTATACGTTGGTGCACCCGGGCGCGTTTGCATTAGTATGTGCAGGCACGCAGGGGAGGAGAGGGTGACTTTAAACATTTGTTGGGGTGTTTTTTAAAATTTTTACTATATTTTAAGACTTTTTTTTTTAAAACTTTTATTGCTATCACATTGGGGGTTCACAAACCCCCTATGTGACAGCACTTTAATGGTGATGACCGGTCCCCTTTAGGCTCAAATGTTTCACCTTTGTAGCAGGGGCGTCCAGAGGCTGGGTGTCACCCGGAGCGGAGACCAGGTGAAACCCTGCCATGACATCAACGCTCGCATGCGTGGTCATCTTATTGACGCCTGATGGTGATGGAGAGGAGGGGACGTTCACTCGGCGGGATGAGGTATGCCGCCGGGTCCCCTCCTCTCTCCTGACACAGTCGGGCTCTCGGTCCGTGACCGAGTGCCCGACTTTTCAGAGGGGGTGACACCAAACTGACTGACCCCTCCAATGGTGGCACCCGGGTGTGGGCCGCACCCCTCTTGCGACGCCACTGCTTTGTAGCCCATTGAAGCCAGCCAAGCACAGATCAGCTTCTTCCTTGGCCTCTCTGGGTCCTGTTACTTCTGGGTTCATGCACAGGAGAGGAGATGAGCAAGCGCCCAGCCACCATGTTGTTCCTGGGCTCGCCGGTGTAGCAGCGGGGACCAGGAGAGATGGAATGGGGTTGGAGTGCATGTTTGACAGCCCCTTAGAAGTGGTTGAAAAATCCTAGCACCTGCCCTGATCATTACCAGTGTACAGCTGACAGTCAAGAGTTTGCTTACTGGGGCCTGCCGCTGCTGACGTATGGCAAAAGTCAGCAGCAGTGAAATGGTTAATGAAGTACTGTTTTGCTAGCCAATATCTCCCTTTCACGCCATTTCCTACTTTTTATGAGTAACATAACAGTTTGAGAGCTGGTAGTCTACTCCCATATGTGAGGCAGTAGTAGTGTATTTGATGTTGGTTTGATAAAGTTTCCCCTTCCACAAGTAATATGGACTAAGAAGAATATGTAATAAATGATTGTTCAGACTAACCGGTGTTACTTTTCCTTTATATGGGCTTTACAACATGTAAAATGCAATAATTCAGAGGTTGGATGAAAGGTTTAATGCGGTATACCAATTTTGGTAGTTACAGCAAAACTATATAACTCGGAGAAAAGATCAATCCTCTCTGCGTGATCAGTGTACATTGCAAGGATTATAACACACTTTGTTGCAGATCCCTACCTGCTCCTGTTCTGAAGGAAAAGCAGTTTGTTCCAGAATGTCCTCCAGACTGATCCCTGAATGAGAGGGTCTGGGTTCGTTATAATCAGCTGGTGGACTTTCTGTGGTGAGGAAAGTTCCAGTGTCTGCATCTCTTTAGAAGTAATTAACCCTAAAGATGCCCATACACCTTGCGATTATCGTACGATAATAGTATGCGATCAACTTTTCGTATGGCAATCGTAAGGTGTATGGGGAGCGTGCAACCGCCAGTACTGTACAATCGTACGATTTTTGTCTTTCCTGCATGTTCGGAAACTTCAGTCGATCGTACGATTTTCGCATGGTTGGTGGCGTTTGCGTACATCAAAAGTGGTACGATTAACACTGCTCATGCGCAAACGAAGATACGTGTGGTCGATTACTGCAATCCGTCCAGGTGTTTTTTTTAACTACCGCTGATTGAACCTTGTGATAATCGGGGCAGGATGGGTCAGCCGTATGACAATCGTACGACGGTTCGATCATCAGACGAAAAGTTTCGTCCGATAATCGTAAGGTGTATGGGCACCTTTAGGCCTCATTCACACAAGAAAAGGCCGACACATACAGCTCCGTGCATGGCCGTATCGGGCAGCTCCCGGGAAGGACAGGTGCTTGCCTGTGATTAGTTTGCAGCCCCTGTCCTTCTCTATGGGAGTAGGCGGCCGTACGCCGCCCTACACGTCCGGCTGGTGTGGGTGTCCGTACTCGTACGCTGACAGGATGGATCCTGCCTGCATCCGAACTGGGACACCCGTACAGACCTGCGCTTGGGGTGAGTGTAGGGCGGCGGACGGCCTCGTACTCCCATAGAGAAGGACAGGGGCCGCGTGTGATTAGTACGCAGCTCCTGTCCTTCTCTATTGGACTACGCGGCTGTACGCCGTCCTACGCTCACCTCAAGTGCAGGTCCGTACGGGTGCGTGTTTTCCGGCTCAGACAAGATCTATCTTGTCAGCATACGAGTACGTTCACCCGCACGGACGTGCAGGGCGGGTGAGTATAGGGGGGCATACGGCCGCATACTCCCATAGAGAAGGACAGGGGCTGCATACTAATCACACGCGGCCCCTGTCCTTCTCTATGGGAGTACGCCGCCGTACGCCGCCCTACGCTCACCCCAAGTGCAGGTCCGTACACTCGGGAGATGCCCAATACGGGCGTGCACGCAGCACGGAGCTGTATGTGTCGGCCTTTCCTCATGTGAATGAGGCCTTATTTAGTTTAAGGATTATTATAATATTGAAATGTTGTTATAAAAAAAAATAAACAAATTCCTCAGTCTTAATAGCACAAAAAAAAATGGATTCGGCAGCGAACGGATTAAGCAGATTAAAATTCATTTAGTTAGGGATTAAATCTACTTTAATTGATCTATTATTATAAAATATGCTGAAATGTTGTTTCTAAATGAAGAAAATCCTAGGTCTCCATAGCTGACGTAAGGGAATTTATGTAATATTAGGAGCGATTGGTGAGCAGCAGTGAGAGAGTTAAAGGCTCAGCCCTGCCTACTGAGGATGTCACCGTGACTCCAGAAGACTACAATCCTCCCCCTGCCTGCTCTTCCCCCTGTGATGTCACAATGACTCCAAACAGGAAATGCTCTGCGAAGCCACAGAAATAGGAACTAGAGCAGTGAGAACAATGTGCATGTGAAAGGGGAAGGTAAGAGTGCTGGTGGCGGATCATGTCATAAACACAGAGGAATGCACACATGAAGATAACATGATCATGGCTGGCAGCAGGTTCCCTGTGTTGTGTATTGGGGGGGGGGGGG
>NW_017306270.1:830782-840811 GCF_000935625.1 Nanorana parkeri
GTTTTGGGGGGGGGGGGATTTTCTATGGGTAGCAGGAAGGGTCATGTTACTTATTTATATTCATAATGTCTCTGACCTGTTCACGCAGCGTATACATCCAGCTGTTGCGCGGTTGAGGGAAGACGACGTCTCCATGACGACTTTCAGGGCTTGTGGTTAGAACGAATGAATAAAACACGGGTGAGTTGACGCAGATCGTTACGCGTTTACGTGCGTTTTTATGCCCTTTTCTTCCCCATGGCTTTTGTCATCATATTTGCGGGTTGTCTACCCTTTTCTGTTGGGGGGAGGGACATATCGAAACTGGAGCAGCAGAATCCGAAGCAGTTGCCCGTGGCAACCAAGCAGCGCTCTTAAATTTGTTCAATGAAGCTTTGAAAGAGAGAAGCTGATTGGTTGCTATGAGAAACCGCTCCAGATTCAGCCTGCTCTGGTTTTGCTTAATTCCCCTCTAGGTGCGTTTTACTTGCGTTCAAGCGAATCACGGAAAAGCAGGCCGGGTGCGCAACGGCTGCATGCTAAAAGTCAGCGGGGGGTAACTGGAGCCAGCGGCAGCACCAGGGTGGGTGTCACCTTGTACAGCAGCCGCACATGCGTTACCATGTCTGTGGTGTGACATCATTGCGCATGCACAGCGATGCCGCATGGTGACCATCTTGTTGGGAGGAGGAGATATTTACCTGGCGGGATCAGATATGCCACTGGGTCCACCCTTCTCTCTTGTCGGCCCATGACCGAGTGCCCGACTTTTAGAAGGGGGTGACGCCAACATGACTGTCAGTCATGTTGGTGTCACCCCCTCTGATGATATCACCCATTGAGGGCTGAACCCCGTGACGCCAATGACTGGAGCAGACAGAATCTGGAGCAGTTGCCCATGGCAACCTTTCATCGCTCATTTTTAAAGCTTAACTGAAGAGAGAAGCCATGGGCAACTGCTCCAGATTCTGTCTGCTCCGGTTTTGATAAATTCCTCTCTGTTGGTAGCTCACGGCTGGTGTACGCTTTGTGACAGCGATGTGTGTGTAGCGCTGCCTTGCGTTGTAAGCTGTCCACACACAGACAGATTTCTTTAATTTAGCATGCAGGCTGAACGAAGAAAGTAATGGGGCCCGTTCACACTAAGACGTTCACAAAAACGGCGTACAAAATGCACGTGCGTTGCCCTGCGTTCATACGCTCTTACATTTAATGCGTGTATCTCTGTTTTTGTATTTACGTTTTTTTTAAAGGTGCATTCCCTCTGACCTCATTCACCTTCCTGTTGTGGCCTCAATTTGTACGTTTTACTTTTTTTCTTTTCATCGCGTGTTTACGTTCAGACGCATTTTATTGGCGTTAAAGGGTGAAAGCTTTGCGTTTTTAACGTGCATAAGCGCAGCGCTGTAGTGCGCACATAAACCATAGAAAACAAATGTGCCCTGTGTGTCATTGGGAGGGGAATTTATCAAAACTGGAGCAGACAAAATGTGGAGCAGATTTGCATGGCAACCAATCAGCTTCTCTGTCTCATTTCAGCAAACTGAAGAGAGATGCTGATTGGTTGCCATGGGCAACTGTTCCAGATTGCATCTGCTCCAGTTTTGATCAATTCCCCCATTGTGTTTACCAGCGGTGCACAGGTAAACGCACATGGCACGAATGGGCCTTACTGGGTTCCTCCATCCATGCAGATGAACAAATCTCCCCCGCCAGGCTACTGTCTACCCGGGCAATGGCTGCAGCTGATGTCACTATTCGGCTGACAATTTTTCACCCGGCTCCTTCAACAGTCTATTTGTAAACACTAGATCCGTTTTGTAAACACTAGATCCGTGTTTAATATATTTTGTGAAAACTTTATGTGCAAACACGTGATCCGTTTTGTAAACACTTTTTGAAGTAAATATTTTCTCCTTTGCTCATTCAGGGCAAAACAACAGGTTCACTTTAATGGCAGACATCCACAGAGGTATAAACGTGCCTTCCTCTCCCCCGCGTCCTAGTTTACACCGGGATATTGGCTATCATGGGACAGCCCTGATTGGCCTGGCGCTGTCACATGACTGTGTAGCATGATCTTCTATACCCAGAAGTACCAGGAGGAGCGGTTGTCCATAGTAACCAATCAGCTTCTCTCTTTTCAGTCAGTTTTGTTCAGTTCGGCTTTGAAAATGAAAGAGAAAAGCTGATTGGTTGCCGTGGACAACTGCTCCAGATTTTGATAAATTTACCTTGAGGTGTTTCCTTTGGCAACCTCGGCACTCCAGCTGTGGAGTGCCGAGGTTGCCTACCCCTGATTACAGCAAAGCCATAGATTTGCTTTAATGTTGATACTCTCCAAGCATTCAGGATTGGCAACTGAAGGAAATACCTCATGGGGAATTTATCAAAAGCTGAGGCAGTTGCCCATGGCAACTGATCAGCGTCTTTCCATTTTCAATGTACTGTGTGTGTAAAGGGAATTTTCTAGTTTTGGATGGAGTAGGGGAAGATTAGACCCTCTGTTAAGTCTTTATCACTCTCTGTGTTTCTGATGGGGAGATTCTCCCATCTCTTTGTCCCCATTGGTCAGGACATTTATACATTTTCAGTTGTCACCAGAGCAAGAGGTGGAGAATATTCCTCCAGTGGGGACAAACGTTCCCATGACAACACTCTAAGGCAGGGGTGGGCAAACTACGGCCCTACAGCTGTGGTGAAACTACAAATCCCATGATGCCTCTGTCTCTGGGAGTCATGCCTGTGGCTGTCAGAGTCTTGCAATGCCTCATGGGATTTGTAGTTCCACAACAGCTGGAGGGTCAGAGTTTGCCTATGACTCTCTCAGAGGCAGGTGCATAATGGGATTCCTAGTTTCACCACAGCTGGAGGGCCAGAGTTTGTCTGCCCCTGGTGTAGTGTGTTCACTTTAGGGCAGGGGTGGCAGTCTCTGGCCCTCCAGCGGTTGTGGAACTACAAATCCCATGAGGAACTTTAAGAATGACAGCCCCAAGCATGACTCCCAGAGGCATCATGGGATTTGTATTTTCAGCACAGCTGGAGGGCTGGAGTTCGCCCACCCCTGACTTTGGGGAGATCTCCTCTCATTTCCTGTTGCCTCTCTCTGTGACAGGAAGTGAAGGGAAATCTCCCCAGAGGGACAGAGATGGCAAAAACCCACAGACATGGCTTCCGGAAGCAGGTGCATAATGGGATTCGTAGTTTCACCACAGCTGGCGGGCCGGAGTTTGTGTACCCCTGGTGTAGTTTGTTCACTTTAGGGCGGAGGTAGGCAAACTCCGGCCCTCCAGCTGTTGCCGAACTACAAATCCCATGAGGGAGGGGCGTCCCGAGGCCGGGTGTCACCCGCAGCAGAGACCGGGTGACACCCCGGCCGTGACATCATCGCGCATGCGTGGTCATCTTACAGCCGTGACGTCATTACCAATGCGCGCCCTTCTACTTGACGGGATGGGAAGTTCACCCGGCGGGATGAGGTATGCCACCGGGTCCCCTCCTCTCTCCGGACACTGTCGGGCACTCGGTCCATGACAGAGTGCCCAACTTTTTAGAGGGGGTGACACCAAAATGACTGTCAGTCATTTTGGTGTCGCCTCTCTAATGGTGTCACGCGGGCCGCACCCCCTTGTGACGCCACTGCCACGAGGCATTGCTAGACACTGACAGCCACAGGCATGACTCCCACAGACAGAGGCATCATGAGATTTGTAGTTTCACCACAGCTGGAGGGCCGCTGTTTGCCCACCCCCTGACTTTAGGGAGATCTCCCCTCACTTCCTTTTGCCTCTCCGTGAGCGGAAGTGAAGGGGAAATCTCCCCAGAGGGTCAGAGACGGCACCTGATCTGGGTCTTATCCCTTCCAGACTTTATTTACAACTGAAAATAACAAACGTTTGGCTCTACATACATGTAATGCTTGTGCACATGGATGTCTTGTATGCGTCTATGTTCTCTTGGCACGCGACAAGTGCGGCCCCGGCTGTCAGATGGGATTGTATGAAGAATAGGGATCACAGCTTGTATGCACACATAGGGAAGGGGTTGTTGAAGGGAGGCCGCTCGCCCTATTGTGTAAAGTTGTTCAACCTTCTCTGTGTCTATGGGGCGGGGGAGGGGATTGTTGACTTTTTTTCAGTACAGCACCAACCCGGCCTGGTCTGCTGGCTGCATGACAAGCCTGACGCGGCGTCATCATATCCATTGTATGTCAGGTATTCCAGCATTCCACGGATAATTGGAGACCGGTCAGGCCTGCTTTAGAGATTTGCACAGTGTGCATGTGTACAGAGGTGCATTTTATTTAACATGAGGCCCGGTGTATGGTCTTGTATCAATGCGTGTTTTGTTTTATGCGCTCTGGCATGCATATTGGCGGGTATTCATAAAAACTGGAGGAGACGGTATCTGGAGCAGTTGTCAATGGCGACTAATCAGATCCTCAAAGCATAACTGAACAAACTGGAAAGAGAAGCTGATTGGTTGCCCTGGGCAACTACTCCAGATCCTATCAGCTTCTCCTCTTGAGTTTGCTCAGAAAAGCACTCACCTCATAGTTCTAGCCGACCTGTGACAATGAGACTGTCACATGTCGGCTCAGTAGATCGGGAGGTGAGCGAACACATACCGGGTTCCCTCACCTCTCGATCCTGTCACGGCTCTCTGCTGTGACAGGGGAAGGGGCTGGATTCCCCTCTCCCTGCTCCGATCTGCCAGCGCTGACTGGCGGAACGGACGGGGGAGGGGGCGGGTACAGCTGGCTCTGCCTCTAGATAGGCAGAGCCAGCTGTCACTCACGCAGCTGGGCGGATCTCGACGTCCATGTCGGGATCCGCTCCGGCGTCTCAGTATACGGCGAGCTGTAGCTCGCCGTATACTGAGCTTAGGGTAATGGGAGGACACTAGTTTGTGTCCTCCTGTTACCCTAAGGAGAACTATGGGGAAAAACACTGACCCCATAGTTCTCCTTTTAAGCTTTGAATATGAAACAGGATCTGATTGGTCGCCATGGACCAGAGTTTGTCTGCTCCAGTTTTTATGAATCGCGCCCCATGCATTTTTTTTTATAATTGGGAGTAGAGGGTTAACGTCCATTGACCGAGGCTTTTGAATACCTGTTGCCACGGCATCAAGACTCATGTTATGTTTGTGTTCGTACATCGTCATTGACGCATCACAACAGGAAAAAAAGGACGCATCCTATTTTTAATAATGCGCTGCACTTAAAACCAAAATGTCGGCTGAACGGTTACTGCGAACAGCGGCAGCACCAGCCAGAAGTAGTGATGGGCTCGGGCGTGTTCGCAAGCGCCTCGTGCCTCGTGCCGAGCCCGCCAGGAAGCCGTCAGCGCGCAGGGCCAATCACAGGTACTGAGACATGCACCCGGTCCGCAGCTGCAGAGATGGGGAAATGTCTCGGTGCCTGTGATTGGCCCCATGCAAAGGCATGTTGGGATTGGTAGTTAGAGCACAGCTGGAGGGCCCCCCTTGGGTTAGAGGTTAGTACCTCTGTCACTTTTTAAAGCGGAAGGCCGGAAGTCTCACACTGGATTACTGCACAGATCTGAAATCCACAAAGCTCACTATGAATCCAGTAATAATGCACATGAATGTTGTATTTAGGCTCTGTTCGCACCTAGGCGTATCGAATATGCGCGTTTGTCGCGTGTTACGTGACACACGTTTTTACCGCGATTCGCGGTAAAAAAACGCAAGACAAACGCGTGTTTCCGAGGGCTACTTGGCTGTATCCCAATGGAAACGCGCGACAAAAACGCCGCAAAGAAGCTCCTGTACCTTTTCAGGCGTAGGCCGTTTTGTAGCGCGTTCAGACGGGCTGAAATACGGCAAGGTGTGAACCATACCCATAGGAAACAATGGGATTGTCATGTTTGAGCGTTTTGTCGAGCGTTCGTAGAGCGTTGAGCGCGCTACAAAACGTACAGGTGTGAACCAGGCCTTAGTGTTTTCATATCCTGGAGTTCAGCTTTTAGAGGTAGACGTATACAAATTGTTGAGTGCGTTTTGTCGTTTGTTTTGCTTTACCAATTTGGTGCAGCGACGCATGGGGTTTCTCAGCTGCCAATGGGATGTGCGGGATCCCTTGTGTGTTTCTGTACCTTTTTAAGGAGGTGGGGCGTCCTCCTGACAGGCCTGCACCCAATTTGATATCTTCTGCCCCATGTGCTCCAAGATGGAGACTCTCATAGTTTAGAGTTAGGACCGCACTATAAGAGGTGCCTTGGCGCGGCAGTGCGGCTTACACATCCTTTGCAGAAGACGTGTATCCAAACCTCTGTCATTGTCCTTAGTGGTGAGACAAGTTGTTTTACATGCTGGTTTGTGAGTGTGCCATGATGCCTTTCTACTGTATACACCATACTGGCGCACCGAATGTTCAACATTTAGCCCATGTGTCATAACACCTAGAAAGTATTCGCCAACTTTATATATGTTACCGCAGGGCTGGGCAACCTGGGCACTCCGACTGCTTTGGAACTACAAGTCCCATGAGGCATTGCAAGACTCTTGACAGCCACAAGCATGACTCCCAGTGGCAGAGGCATGATGTGATTTGTAGTGCCAAGGTTGCCTATCACTGTGTTACTTCTGTCCATACCTGTGGTAAAGAGAGGCATGCAAACAAAAAGCTTCCGTATAAAGACTTCACTTGTGCAGAGTTATATGTTGCATGACGGGCAGGTCAGAAATGGAACTTTCAGCAGGTGACAGGCAGACGGGAGGTGCGTCCTCGTCACCTACAAATTACTTTCAGCTCTTCTGACACAAAAGGCAATTATGCAGCAAGCCCGTCCCACATCCATAGAGAGCGGGCAGTAACCACACAACCTTGTTTATGTTATGCACTATAATCCTGTCGCTTGTCGGCTCCGATCTGACCTTTGAGCATATATTTGGTTGCGTTTCGAGATTAAGGATCTGTCGCCGTGCGCCAGTTCCCTGTGATCGGATCGGTCGTGTTTGCACTACCGAAAATGCTTTGGAAGCTCATGAGGCGCTTGGCGAGGAAGAGGTTTTCAGTTCAACATATTCAAAGCATTTGTGTATGTCTTGGGTGGAGTGGAATGGTGTAACGTTCATACTGTGTAACCAGGTCTTATGTTCTCCCTCGCAGCATGCAAGCTACGGAGAAGGATGCATTGTGTTCCGGCGGCACTGGCTGGTCAGACAGCAGTCCCACGATGACGGATTCTCGGCCCGAGTCCCCTCAGGCTACGAATAAGACGCAGGCGTTTGACTTGTTCAACTTGGTCGTCGCTTACAAGAGGATAGAAGTTTATCTGGAGCCGCTCAGAGACGCCTGGGATGTGATCAGATACCTGTTGAGGTAAATGGGCTTTGTGACGTTCTGTCTTCACACTTTCTTTGCTCTCGGCAAGATGTTGAAAAGTCATAAAGTGATATCAAAGCCTGAATTTTGTTCTTTTTTTAGCAATTTCTACTTCAGACCTAAAGACTTGTATGAGGATTTATTTTTTTTTTTTTGAAAAATCTTCCTTTTTATGCTTGTTCCCTGTGCTTTGCCTTAACGTTCTGTTTTTAGGGTGGCTCCTTCCCTTTGCGGGCTCTTTCCCTTTGCGGGCTCTTTCATTCTTTTCTTTTGCGTGCTCCTTCTTTTCTTTTGCGTGCTCCTTCTTTTCTTTTGCGTGCTCCTTTTTTCCTTTTGCGTGCTCCTTCTTTCCTTTTGCGTGCTCCTTCTTTCCTTTTGCGTGCTCCTTCTTTCCTTTTGCGTGCTCCTTCTTTCCTTTTGCGTGCTCCTTCTTTCCTTTTGCGTGCTCCTTCTTTCCTTTTGCGTGCTCCTTCTTTCCTTTTGCGTGCTCCTTCTTTCCTTTTGCGTGCTCCTTCTTTCCTTTTGCGTGCTCCTTCTTTCCTTTTGCGTGCTCCTTCTTTCCTTTTGCGTGCTCCTTCTTTCCTTTTGCGGGCTCCTTCTTTCCTTTTGCGGGCTCCTTCTTTCCTTTTGCGGGCTCCTTCTTTCCTTGCGGGCCTTTTCTTTGCTTTGCGGGCTCATTTCCCTGGCAGGCTCGTTTCTAATGTGTGCTTCTTCCCCTTGCAATCTCCTTTCCCTTTTCTGCTTTTTCCGCTTGCAGCATCCTGTGCAGCCCATCTGTACAGGAATACAGGGTGTGTGGCACCTTTCCCTTGCAGGCTCCTTCTTTCCTTGCGGGCTTCTTTACCTTGTGGTCTCTTTCTTTCCTTTTGCAGGCTCCTTCTTTCCTTGCGGGCCCCTTGTTTGCTTTGCGGGCTCATTTCCCTGGTGGGCTCGTTGCTAATGTGTGCTTCTTCCCTTTGCAATCTCCTTTCCCTTTTCTGCTTTTTCAGCTTGCAGCATCGTGTGCGGCCTTTTTGTAGTTGACCTTAGGTGTACACCCCTGGTGAGGAATACAGGGTGTGTGTGCATAGGCAGCATCCTCACATGTACTACATTTCTCAAAGACATGCTGGCACTATGCATGATTGGGGCTGTAGTTCCGATTATTGTAAACAAATGAATATTACTGCGGTTATTAGTATGTGTGCGCTGCAACAGGAAGTTTGGCGAAGTGGCCTACAGGAAAGGATGAGATGTGGGAGCAAAATGTCAGAAAAATTTGTTGTTATAACCCGTGTTTGAAGGAATCGACTAAAGTGCTGTGCAAAAGTATTTCCACCTTTTTTTTCATCCAGGTGAGAATGGCATAGCTCATGCTTCCTTTCTCATCTAGGCGAGAATATTGTATCCCCAGCTTCCGCCTTTCCCATCTAGGTGAGAATATTGTATCCCCAGCTTCGGCCTTTCCCATCTAGGTGAGAATATTGTAACCCCAGCTTCCGCCTTTCTCATCTAGGGGAGAATATTGTAACCCCAGTTTCCCCCTTTCCCATCTAGGTGAGAATATTGTATCCCCAGCTTCCGACTTTCCCATCTAGGTGAGAATATTGTATCCCCAGCTTTCGCCTTTCTCATCTAGGGGAGAATATTGTATCCCCAGCTTCCGCCTTTCCCATCTAGGTGAGAATATTGTATCCCCAGCTTCCGCCTTTCCCATCTAGCTGAGAATATTGTATCCCCAGCTTCCGCCTCTCCCATCTAGGTGAGAATATTGTAACCCCAGCTTCCGCCTTTCCCATCTAGCTGAGAATATTGTATCCCCAGCTTCCGCCTTTCCCATCTAGGTGAGAATATTGTATCCCCAGCTTCCGCCTTTCCCATCTAGGGTAGAATATTGTATCCCCAGCTTCCGCCTTTCTCATCTAGGGTAGAATATTGTATCCCCAGCTTCCGCCTTTTCCATCTAGCTGAGAATATTGTATCCCCAGCTTCCGCCTCTCTCATGAAAGTGAGAATGACATAGCCCCGGCTTCTGCCTTTCCCATCTAGGTTAGAATGACATAGCCCCAGCTGCCTGCAGACTCTTGGGATTCTCGTGTCACACATCCCCGGAGGTTTAGGGGCAATCTACACCACACTGTGCATGCCCTCTTACACATCATCAGGGGGCGGCAGTCTCTTTCAGGTTCTTGCAGCTGGCTTTAGTGCTACTTTACGTTACAGTGAGTTCCTGATAATATGACAGATGGCAAATTGTTTTCATAGTCATAAAGCACCGTATCTTGTCTGTTTTTTGCCCTGAGGGTTTGCATGTCCTGTATACATTTCCCTGTGAGGTGAATTAGTTCCAGTTGCACTTGTTTTTTTTATTAATGACTAAGTTTCCTTAACAAGGGTAAAACCCCTGTCACGTTGTGTTTTGTGTTTTTTATTTTGCTCAATGCTTCTCAAGGATTTAGATTTGGATCTCTCCAAATTTAGAGGAAAGCACCTCCTTATTTAGACAGTTGTCATTGGACAAAATACCAATAGAAGATGTCTCCTCTAATTATTTTCTGGTAACCACTCAAATAAATCTCACTTTAAATACCCTTAAACCTGAAGTTTAATTCTGCTTATATTTAGTCTTTTTTGGTTGCTCCCTCCACCTCCCCTCATTAAATATGAAAATGATTAAATAAAACCTTTGCATTAATTCCTTATTTTCTATCCATTGATGC
>NW_017306270.1:841514-843929 GCF_000935625.1 Nanorana parkeri
TCCCATCTAGGTGAGAATATTGTATCCCCAGCTTCCGCCTTTCCCATCTAGGTGAGAATATTGTATCCCCAGCTTCCGCCTTTCCCATCTAGGCGAGAATATTGTATCCCCAGCTTCCGCCTTTCCCATCTAGGTGAGAATATTGTATCCCCAGCTTCCGCCTTTCTCATCTAGGGGAGAATATTGTATCCCCAGCTTCCGCCTTTCTCATCTAGGCGAGAATATTGTAACCCCAGCTTCCGCCTTTTCCATCTAGCTGAGAATATTGTATCCCCAGCTTCCGCCTTTCTCATCTAGGGGAGAATATTGTATCCCCAGCTTCCGCCTTTCCCATCTAGGGTAGAATATTGTATCCCCAGCTTCCGCCTTTCTCATCTAGGGTAGAATATTGTATCCCCAGCTTCCGCCTTTTCCATCTAGCTGAGAATATTGTATCCCCAGCTTCCGCCTCTCTCATGAAAGTGAGAATGACATAGCCCCGGCTTCTGCCTTTCCCATCTAGGTTAGAATGACATAGCCCCAGCTGCCTGCAGACTCTTGGGATTCTCGTGTCACACATCCCCGGAGGTTTAGGGGCAATCTACACCACACTGTGCATGCCCTCTTACACATCATCAGGGGGCGGCAGTCTCTTTCAGGTTCTTGCAGCTGGCTTTAGTGCTACTTTACGTTACAGTGAGTTCCTGATAATATGACAGATGGCAAATTGTTTTCATAGTCATAAAGCACCGTATCTTGTCTGTTTTTTGCCCTGAGGGTTTGCATGTCCTGTATACATTTCCCTGTGAGGTGAATTAGTTCCAGTTGCACTTGTTTTTTTTATTAATGACTAAGTTTCCTTAACAAGGGTAAAACCCCTGTCACGTTGTGTTTTGTGTTTTTTATTTTGCTCAATGCTTCTCAAGGATTTAGATTTGGATCTCTCCAAATTTAGAGGAAAGCACCTCCTTATTTAGACAGTTGTCATTGGACAAAATACCAATAGAAGATGTCTCCTCTAATTATTTTCTGGTAACCACTCAAATAAATCTCACTTTAAATACCCTTAAACCTGAAGTTTAATTCTGCTTATATTTAGTCTTTTTTGGTTGCTCCCTCCACCTCCCCTCATTAAATATGAAAATGATTAAATAAAACCTTTGCATTAATTCCTTATTTTCTATCCATTGATGCATCTAAAAACATCACAACACCCTGCCTCAGTACTGCTCTCTGGAGCCCTCGGCCCTGATGCAAGCAGTGGGAGGAGTTATTCAAATATCAGAATGCCTTGATGGATGGATGTCAGTCTGGACTGTGCAAGACTGAAGGAAGGCTAGAGTTTAGCTTTAAACATAAATATTTTTCCAAGGCAGATACGTATGTTGCTCATAAACATGACGTGATAGTTGTTTGAATCCGAAAATGTACAATGACTATTTTGCCCGTGGGTTGCAACAGATGGTTGGTATTAGAAGTAGCACAAAGCTAGGTTGTTCCCCCCCCCTTTTTGGACAGCGCAGGAAGGGTTAAAATCCATCATTACTTTTTTTTTGCTATCAGTGTTTCGTTGGGAACATTTCCTTTTACTTCCTGTTGCAGAGACACAACAGGAAGTGAGAGGAAATCTCTACAAAGTGAGGGGAACT
Organism: Nanorana parkeri; assembly: GCF_000935625.1. NCBI lineage: Eukaryota > Metazoa > Chordata > Amphibia > Anura > Dicroglossidae > Nanorana > Nanorana parkeri. Next base: position 843,143 of record NW_017306270.1, read on the forward strand.
CATGTTCTTTGGCAGTTGTCACAAGAACAGGTGTCCTCCTTGGGAGACTTCCCCTCATGTTCTGGTCATAAAATTCTGATTTGCCATCACTTTCTCCCTCTGTGACAATGGTCACCGGGACTGATAAAGGGGTACCCAGCAGGGACACAGACAATATTCAACTTCACAGGGGTTCTAACCCGTCACCGTTCCATCCAGAATGCCAACACAAACGCTTTAACTGTACCATGTAAGTGAATTAAGTTGTTTTAGGAAATTTCCGCTATTTCACTGCGGTTTCTTTTTTTTTACTCTGTTTTACAAATGTTGTGCTTTTTTTTCCTTGTTTGCTACATTTATATTATCTGCAGGTTTTCAATTATTTTGATTTTAAAACTCCATATTTTTCTTTTAACAGGTGGCAAACTCCCATTTTATCACTACTTACATTTTTCATAGTCAATGTCCTGCTGCTGACTCTAAATGAAGGTAAGTTGATTGCTGTGTTGTGTCTCAAAGGGAGATTGTGTCCACACTATGGGCAGTAAAATATTTACTTAACAAGCAGTACATGTGCTTTAAAACACATTTTTTTTCTGAACTCAGTAGTTGTGGGCACTGTGGAGTAATTAATTTTTAAAGTTTATAATGAATGGGCTCCCTCCTGCCAGGCCACGGATGAGGCCTGATCAGAGTGGACTTTCAGGGGGCAGGTGCAGTGTCCCCTGACTGTTGTCTGAGCGTTCCAGCACTGGGCACTGTGGTATTATATATATATATAATGAGGTATTGTAGATTAATGATTTAT
>NW_017306270.1:844666-903470 GCF_000935625.1 Nanorana parkeri
ATAAATGATTTATGCCGAGCAGTAGCAGCCCTGCCATAAGGATAGGAAGTCCCATACTTCCTCTTCCCAGTCATGACATGACATGACCGAGGGAAGAGAAAGGGCTTTAGTTCCAGTGGGAGCTTCTATTGATAGCAGATCTGAGCGAAGTGGGAGAAGGCGGGGCGGATTATCTACTGTATTCAGCCTCCACTGTGTCTCCACACCCCCATGAGGACCTCCAGTCAGCTGGAGATATCCCAGCCTCCCACAATGCCCTTCAGCCTCCCACAGTGCCCGTATTGTTTCTCACCCCCCCACAGTGTTCCCCCCGGACCCCTTAGAACCCCTTAACCTCCCACAATAACACAGTGCCCTACACCCTCCCACAGAGGCCCACTTTGTTTCTGAACCCTCTGCAGTGTCCCCAGGCCCCCCCAGAGAGACCCCAACAGTGACCCCCTAACCTCCCATAGTGCTTCCCAGACTACTGCAGAGCATCCAGGAACCCACAGTGCCCTAACCTCCAACAGTGTCCCATAGTGTTCTCCAGCCCCTACAGTGCCCTCAAGTCTCTCACAATGTTCCAGATCCCTTACCAGGGATCTGGAATGGTATTTTCCAGATGCCACAATAAATTACACTTAACATTAGTTTTTGCCTCCGTTCACACAGAACGCACATTTACAGAGATTCTCATGGTTATTGGCTCTGCAAATTGTTTATAAATAGACCCCCGAAGTGTTAAAGCCATGACAGCCAGGCAACTAGCTGTGCATAAACAGAGGGCAGCGATGGCATTGTCCGTGTTTCTCTTAACAAAATGTTTCCTTAAAGGACTTAAATTACATTTGGAAATAATATCACAGGATCTGTAACTCATTGCCTCTAAGCAAGTCTTTGTTCCTCTTTCATATAATGGGGTGTGGATTGTTTGCTTTCACTGTTGCGTACATAGATTAGGAAGAAAATGCTGGCAACAATGTGCCAGGATTACTGCAAAGCCAAGAGACAGATGACAAGCCTGTCATAGGCAGGTGTAGGGGACTGTTACAGTGAATAGCCGCTTACACAGGAGATTGGAGTGTGAGAACCCTGATAAATGAAAATGTGATGACTTCTAGTTTAACATGTTTAATATTTGTCTGTATGCTGAAGAAGTCTTGTATGTCCAGTGCACGCAACATCAACCCGGGGAGGAAGAGCTGGCACTGAATTATCAGGAAAGAGATGGTGATTTAAACCCCTTTTTTTAACTTGCCCGATTGACTGCCCCTCCGTCCAAAACAATGGGTGACCACCTTGCTCAGGGTAAGGCAGAAGATGAGAGGTCATGGCCGTCCCTTTTAATGAGGCAGCCTACCGTTTTTCCCCCCAAAAAAGGCACTGTCTTATATATTTTTTTGTTTAAAAAAACACACTAGGTCTTTTCAGGGTAGGTCTTACCATACCATAATACCGGTAGAAGACAGGAGTGAGTGGCAAATTTAGGAATAGGGTGATCAGGGCAATCATAGCCGGCACTATAGAGGAAGCATCGGCTTATGCGGCTCTGCTCCCTCCGGAGCCGCCTCGCTTCCTCTAGCACTGGCTTAGTTGGCACCGCTGATTCTCTCCCACGGCTCTTCAAGTTCCCCCTTATGCCACCACCAGCCCTGGGAATGGTCACAACTATGTCTTATTTTCGGAGTAGGTCTTATATTTTATCAATTCACAAAAATAGTACTAGGTCTTATTTTCAGGGTAGGTCTTATTTTCGGGGAAACAGGGTAATGCTGCTGGGTCAGGCAAGTATTTCTGGGACTCACGTGAGGGGGTGGCAGAGCGGCATGTCCGCTCTGCTGCATGATGTTTGCAGTGTGTTTGCTGCCCCCTTTCCAGCCAGAGTGTCCCAGGTTAGCTAAAATCTAGCTGGGGAGATTTTAGGAGAGAAGGGCGCCACTCTCCACCAGCACCCAACCAAACTATCCCCCACACTGATTGCGTGCACCCCCCTTCCCCCAGTCTACTAGGAAAACTGCAAGAGACTATCACCCAGTCCAGCCAAATACAGCCAGTCCATGTAAACTATCTCATGTCTAAAGCCCGTGACACACTGCACGCAAAGCCGTGCAGAGCGAAGCAAAGCTGTCCAGCACGGAGCTTTGCGCGCAGTGTGTGAGCTAACTGCAGACAGATGATTGACTGCACCTTCAGCCAATCGGCTCGTGCGTAACAACCAGCCAGAAGTCGCATGCTGAGTCGCGGGTTTATAATTGCGAGCCATAATTGCGAGACAATTGGCTGAAGATTAAATTTTTCATCGCAAGCTGACGTGCCGAGGAGAAAATTACATGACACACTGCTCGCGAAGGCAGCGCGCCACTGCTCCGAACATGCTACACACCCGCCGAACATCGTACGATGTTCGTAAGTTTAAAGTCGTGCGACCTTACAGTAGTAGAGGTCGCACAGCTTCCACACACCTTATGATAATCGTACGATCGTGGGATTTCCCGCGATTATCATACGATTATCGTAAGGTGTGTGGGGACCTTTTTAGATTGTTCACTTCTCCCACCTTCTCCAAACTCTTCACCCTTTTGTGAAGAGCCCTGTATAATTCCCAAATCAATATATCCTGTGTTAGAATTAAACAAACACTGGAGGCCCGTGTGAATGAGGGCTACGGATGTCCTTATATTTGGATCTCCAGTACCTCTGGTCACCCTGCCTACTGCAAAGATTACTACTGATTGAGGGCCGGTCCACACCTTATCCAGTGCATTCGTGCCTGGACTGCACTGGATCGCTTAAACCAAGCCTCCCGTGTTCTGGGGTTGGAGGGGGCGTGGTGGTGCCATTCATGTCAATGACACAGCAGACACGTCTCCTGCCCACAGTGCGATCGCCTGCATCAGAGCACGTGGTACAGCAATTCCCGCGTTCTGGGGCGGTCCCACAATATAGTCCTCTGTTCATATCGCTGTTCAGGAAAGGATAGGAGGCTGATAGAATAATAAGGTAATAATGCTAGTAATTAATTTTGACCTAACCAGTTGCCGTCCGCACGGACGGACGGCACAGTTGCATTGGCGGGGTATGTCTCTAGACGGCATTTTTTTTTCTGCGCGCGCCCAGGCAGAAAAAACCCGTCCAATGTAAAGAGCCGTTACCGGCTGTTTCACATATACACGATTGGCGGCTCTATAGACTGCCGATCGTGTGTATGTGCTGGCGGCGCGACCCCCCTCAAATGCCAGCTCCGTGATTGTGCCGCCTCCTGACAACCCCCCCCCAGGAGATCAGCATCTTCCTCCTTGCTGATCTCCCTCCGTGCTGTGAATGCGGAAGTAATGTGTAATACATCACTTCTGCATCACCTGTCAGTCATTTGGCTGCTATTGCCAGAGAGAAGAAGCTGATGAAGCAGATCTCTGCTTTATCAGCTTCTTTTGGGGTCCCCAGGTGACATTAGGGGTCTTGGAGACCCCTAATGACTCCATAAAGAGGACCTGTCAGTGTGCCTTTGCTATTGTATAGGGGGATTTTTACCCCCCTATGTAATAGCAATGACATTAAGTGTAAAAAAAACATCAAAAGAGTTTAAAAAAAACCCCAAAAATTCTTAAGTCCCCCACCCCCACGTTTACGCACATATAAACGTCGCAGTGAGAGCAATCATTTTAGGGCCACCAATCACTGATAACCCTAAACTGATGAGCGGTAAAAGCTTTTAAAGCATCGCCTATGGCCAATTTTGGGTATTAGTTATAGTTTTTTGAGGTTTCGCGAGCTCACGCAATTTTAAGGCTTGACATGTTTGGTGTCTTTTTACCCGACGTGACCCCGTCTTTTATATTTTACCAAAAAATTGGGTAATAAATGTTTTATCATTTAATATAGGGGAAACAGGGTTTTTTTTTTTTTCCCCCCCCCAGGTAATTTTTGCTTAATATAGTAAAAAATAAAACCCCCAGTGGTGATTAAATACCACCAAAAGAAAGCTCTATCTGTCCCCAAAAAATGGTATAAAATTAATTTCAGTACAGCGCTGCATGACGGAATAAATGTCAGTCAAAGTACCGCAGCGCTGAACACTGAAAAATGGCCTGGATGGGAAGGGGGTTTAAACACCCCGGTCATCAAGTGGTTAATGAACACATTACTGAATTATTTTTCATATTAATCTGAAGTTCAGCTTTAGGGGTAAACATTTTGCTTTTCTAGTATATTTTAGGAAGCATGAGTAATGTAGGTTAATAATATTACTGACGGCTTATCCTCTGCTTGCTCCTAAAATGTATAATCTGCCTCTTGCAGTTGCCTGGTTCTCTGTGGGAGCCCTCCTCGTCTCCATTCCTGCGCTTATTGGATATCTGCAGGAGATGTCACGCAAACGCATTCCTGAAGCCGAGCTGGCCAGGAGGAAATATTACTGTGTGCAGCGCGAGGATCTGCAGAAAGTGAAACTCACTCGGCAAGAGGCAGTGGCCGAGTTCAAGAGCTTGTGAGTGTTTCCTCATTGCTTGAAAGGACTGGGCTCTGATGAGTTTACTTCCTCTGGGTGTGCCATGCCACTAGGACACAGCAGTATAGTGTGCCGTATTACTTGTGAAGAATCGCTTTATTTAAACTGTATACGACACAAGGAGGACCTGTATATGACACATATATGTATATGACACAATGATGACCTGCGTCCAATAGCTCTACCCACCGTATCCATCAATATAATTTATTGAAACAACCAATGACATGTAAATATAAATTAATTGACTTTGTGATATCATTTAAAATCAATACCAATTTATAAAACCACTTTTTGCTGAAGGCCTGAGATAGTGTGTGTGTGTGTGTATATGTATATCTATCTATCCTATCTATCTATCGATCGATTTATATAGATATAGATCTATATCTATATATCTCTATATCTTTCACAGTATTTGTCTATACATGACAGAATCACTTGTTAAACTCCACCTATAGACAAATCATTAGATGGCATAAATGACGATGGGCCCAATGAACAATACATGGCTCAGTGCCCTGTATCCCCTAAGGGAGCTCTGTTTACTTTGACATCGATACAGGGAGTGATAAAGGGATGATACAGCAAGCTAGAGCAGCTCACTGTATTGCTTCTTCTCCTCCTCCATGATCAGAAAGTGATCACCGGGTGAAAGAGTAGTGCAGGCAGCAGAGAAGCTTATCTGGACATTCATGACATGACTTGCCTCCTCTCCTCTGCTCAGCTAGGTCCCATCTCGGTCTCCTTCCATTCGGAGTCTGTACTGGCGCTTATCAGAGAAAGTCAGCCCTATATACAGATCTGTGCCTGGTCCGATCAGGTACAGACCTGTGTCTAATATCTGCAGTACATTGTAGCACAGATGTTGTTTGTTTTTGTTTTTTAGCATGGAGAAACGGACATTCCTGCACCAAACTGCAATTTTATTTATTTTTTCCAGTTTCTGACGCACATGTCGCAAATCCGCTTCAACATAGGCGCACATAGGCACACTGTGCTGTTTATTTGGCGCTTGACAAGCACAAAACACACAGGCTCAGTATGTACAAGTAAACTGTTAACTTGTCCTATTGCTGGTGGAAATGGATTGAACGATCAGTGAACACAACACCTACTTGCTTCTAGGGACTTGTTCCCTTGCTGACTGGAGTGCAGCAGAATCGCTCTTGCCATGAAAGAGCATTGGTGGAGCAACACCTCACTGGTGTGGCCAGCAAGGGAGCAGAAACCATAGAAGCAAGTGAATCATTTTGTTGGTCTGGCCAGGTTACTGCCAATGACCAGACCGCTAGTGTAAAATGGACCTTAGCTACAGTCATGCAGCCTGTTCGGGCTCCTGACCTGCATACTTGCAAGTGGCTCACTAGAAGCCCGTTATATGAAGCGTGTGCTAATTGTAAACATGTTTTTGCCTACAGCAATTATTATTATTCAGAATTTATATGGCGCCAACAGTTTGCCTAGCGCTTTACAATATAAGGAAGACATTACAATACAATTCAAGACAAGATGGTAAGAAGGGCCCTCCCCCTGGAGGCTTACAATCTAAAAGGGAGGGGGAAGGGATACATGAGGAGGTAGCTGTGTGGGATGAATTGTTTTGTTTCTATAACTGGCCAGTGAAAATAATAGCTGAAAGCTGATGGCTAATTATGGGCCACATTCAATTTTAAGTTCAGCACACTTCTCATACAGGGAGTAATGATGATAGCACAGCAGCTTGCACATTTCGTAAATTTAGAATGTACTCTTGCAGTGTGCTGGAGTCCATTCTTACAGAACTTCGAGCACCCACAGCTCCACCTGTACCTCCCAGAAGCACTGCCATCCTCAGCCGTGGTAGGAACTTTTTGTGCCCATTTTGTGTTTTGCTGTCCTTGTAACATCTCATAGGGGGTGGGGTGCTGATGTTTCTAGATGCTTTGATTCAGCATTAATTGCCTTTAAAAAACATTTGCTTTCATTTATCTTGTTTCAGCTTAATACAGCTTGAAGGCGTACTCAATGTCATGTGTGGCACCTGTGAGAGAGCCTACCATGTCTTGTACTGGCAGAACCCTTCCGCCTCGTTTCAGTAAGTATCGGAATACATTTACCATCAAAAAGCACACGCTTATTGGTTATGTCTTTTAATTACATGCTGTCAGGAGCATGGGGGATTGCAAGATAGAAATGATATTAATTCTATTATGCTGCAGTCAGTTTATATTTATGCGTTTGTACATCTGTTCTTATTTATCTTGATTAAATGCATTAGTAGCTTATAAAGCTACTTATACACAAAGTAGCACTAGCTGTCAAAGAACACTCATGACGTTTGTAGGCATTCTGCAGAAATGTCTTTCCTGGCTATTGGTTTCTGTTCCTCTTTTGTCCCTATCACATGTCCTACGACCGTTGCTACAATATACTGGCTAGATTGTGCAAACCGATCAGAATTGAGTGTCTGGGAGTGTTTTGTCCTTTGGCATTCTCCGAAAGGCAAGACCACAAACACACTTTGCCCTTTAATACTCGATAGTAATAGTAATTAAGTATTAAGGGACCATTAATGTAAAAAAAAATAGTTGTATGGTTGGGACAAGCTAAGGGTGCACAAGCAAATGTGTTCCCACCAAGCTTAAGCTACAGCCATCAGCTGCTGACAAGCATGCACAAAGGCTGCTTTACATAATACTGTGAATTGTAAATGTTAAGGTAACCAAAACCTTCCATCTATTCTGAAACTCGGATGAAGGGGGCACCTGTGAGCCCCCAAAACGCGGTGGCTATTTATACAGACTCTGCTTCAACTCTCTTGGTATAAACTTGTCTTAGGAACTCAATACTCCAGTGTGGAGCTCCAGTTCTTATCTTTTTTTTTTCTTCCTGTCAGTCCTTGAAGGCCTCTTAGTTTTGGAACAGATGCCAGCCTAGTGTTGAAACACTATTTCAAAGCCCTCCGTCTAGCCTTTCAAATTGCTGCAGTAGGCAGGAGTGCGTAATACAGATGGCGATCTTGTGTTCAGTTGTGAGGCTAGAAGGTGGTGGACAGGGTCTCTTTAAAGTAAAACTTTTAAAATAGAAATATGGGCAATTCTAGCCTTATGTTGATCTCACTCCCACTCAAAAAAAAAGACTACAGTCTTTTCATGATTTAGATACACATGTAAAAGTGATGTAAATCTTATCCACATTTTTTTTAAACTTTTTGTTTTATTGCTTGTAATTATATGGTGTACAGTATACCTGGGGAGCCATATTTGCTGGCTATACATACAGACTCTTCTTCTTGCTTAGAAGTGCTGCATAACAGTAATGCATTGCTGCTTTGGTTTCTCATTACAAACCTGCCACAGGTCTGGCTATATAATAGAGTAATAAAATCATGGTGCAATAAGCATGTAAAATCGACAACTCCCTAAAGACGACTGGAGGCCACCACCTAAAATTGTAGGAAAAAAGGTTTAACCACAAGGGGCTACTTTTCAGTTAGAGCGGTAAAATTGTGGAACTCTCTTACACAAGCAGCGGTGCACTATATTGCCAAAAGTATTGGGACACCCCTCCAAATCATTGGATTTCCAGGAGTTCCAATCACCTCCATAGCCACATGTGTATAAAATCAAGCACCTCGGCATGCAGTCGCTTCTACAGTGACGAATCGCCCTTCTCTGTCTGGCAATCCAATGGACGTGTCTGGGTTTGACGGTTGCCAGGAGAACGATACTTGCCTGACTGCATTGTGCCAAGTGTAAAGTTTGGCGGAGGGGGGATTATGGTGGGGGGTTGTTTTTCAGGGGTTGGGCTTGGCCCCTTAGTTCCAGTGAAGGGAACTCTTAAGGCATCAGCATACCAAGACATTTTGGATAATTTCATGCTCCCAACTTTGTGGGAACAGTTTCCTGTTCCAACATGACTGCGCACCAGTGCACAAAGCAAGGTCCATAAAGACATGGATGAGCGAGTTTGGGTTGGAGGAACTTGACTGGCCTGCACAGAGTCCTGAACACCTTTGGGATGAATTAGAGCGGAGACTGCAAGCCCGGCCTTCTCGTCCAACCTGACCTCACAAATGCGCTTCTGGAAGAATGGTCCAACATTCCCATAGACACACTCCTAAACCTTGTGGACGCCTTCCCAGAAGAGTTGAAGCTGTTATAGTTGCAAAGGGTGGGCCAACTCAATACTGAACCCTACGGACTAAGACTGGGATGCCATTAGAGTTCATGTATGTGTAAAGGCAGACGTCCCAATACTTTTGGCAACATAGTGTATCAGCAGAAAATATTGAATCATTCAAAAATCATTTAGATACCTTCCTCAGATACCATATACAGGAGTATTTATTCAACCTCAAATACTATGTAAGAATGAAAGCTGGCGGATGCAGGCTGATGCTTTGATCAATGTTCTACTGGGAAACCTTGGGTTCTGCCATGCATGTGGATGTTACTTTGACACGTTCCACCTACTTAAACATTGTTGCTGACTAAGTATACTTCTTCATGGTAACGGTATTCCCTGTTGGCAGTGGCTTGTTTCTGCAGGATAATGTGCCCTGCCACTCTGCAAAAATGGTTCAAAAATGGTTGGAGGAACACAACAAGTTTGAGGTGTTGACTTGACCTTCAGATCTCAATCCAATTTGAGAATCTGTGGAATGTGCTGGAAAAACAAGTCCGATCCAGGGGGCCCCCAACTCCACAACGTACACGACTGAAAGGATCTACTATTGATGGCTTGGTACCAGATACCACAGCATACCTTCAGAGGTCTAGTGGAGTCCATGCCTCGACAGGAGGGGGAGCTACTCAATATGAAGCTGTTGGTCATAATGTTATGGCTGATCGGTATAGGCCGACTGGTCTTGGGCAAGTTTTTGTCTTAGGTTCCCTCCTGTGACCTCTTGCTTATGGAGGTTGTCCCCAGCCTTTCTTTGACCACATCAAGTTGTGGATCTTTTCTTCCCTTTATGGGAATCTGTTTTTCCACCTGTATTGGTGCATTTTGGTTGCGCAGCTTGTCGATGGTTCAGATTTTAGGGAGTCATTCCCCCTCTAGCAGTGACCTTTTCTATCCTGGTCTTGAGCATTAGGTAGGCCTTTCTGCCCTCCTTCTGGTCATATTAACAAGTTCAACTATCTGATAGGGTGCTTGATCTCATCCGTTTCAGATTTGGGTGCTGATCCTTCAGGTGACTCCTGCAATGGGATGTTGACTCTGCAGCCCATACCTCTGATGGACTGCTCTTGGACATCCCGACTGTATCTGAATTCCTGTCTCCCTCAATGGATGAAAGAGATGATAGGATTTTGTACTTACCATAAAATCCATAGAGGGATACAGGTCCTGCCCATCTGTGTTTGTGTTCATGCTCCTGATACTTGCTACAAGCTGAAACATGCTGAGAACAGAAAGGGTTATACTGCACTGGCTTACAATTTTTCTGCTTGTTAGTGTCCAATCCTCCTGTAGGCCAACTGTATCTGAATTTCCATGTCCCCTTAGTGCACTACAAGACTTTTTTTTTATAGTAAGTACAAAAAAAAATCCGATCTTTCATTAAAAAAAACAGTTGCTAAAATTGATTATAGTGTTAGTTGGGATTTATTTTGCTTGTCACTTATTTATAGTTCATTTGAAACTACATGTATAACTTAGACTCACCTGTCCACTGGTTGGCCAACCACTGTGTGATTTCACCTTGTAAAGCAGGGGTGGGGAACCTACGGCCCTTTGGCTGTGGTGAAACTACAAATCCCATGAGACATTGCAAGATTCTCACAGGCATAACTCGCAAAGGCAGATGCATCATGAAATTTGTAGTTTTACTGCAGCTGGGGGGCTGGAGGTAAAGAAAGTGAAAAGATAACAGATCTAATGGCAGGATCAACAGGTAATACAACCGTGTTACAGGAGGGTTCAGAAAAACAAAAACTTGTGAGTTAAAAGAGAACTTAACATTTACTATTATACTCCTTTGACCCAAAGTCAGCATATAGCAGGCTACTACCCACTATGTGCTGACAGTGCAGAGGTGCACTGCAGCTGGGAAGGATCCTGACAATGTTGTTGGAATCCACCCCGCCGCCTGATTGACAGTTGGCTCTGCCCCTCTAGAGCCACCAGTGCCCGCCGACCTTCTCTGTAATGTCCCTCCAATGAGCACCGGATCAACAGAAATGGGAGTGGAGAATCCCAGCGGGGAGCAGTGACTCCTGCAGGGAATTCTCTATAGGTTGGACTCGATGGACTTGTGTCTTTTTTTTTTTCAACCTGACTAACTATGTAACTAGGTAAGACTGTGAGCTGAGCAATCAGCAGTTTGTGATCACCCAGTTCTTGATCTATAAAGCCAGTGTGCAACACCTGCAGTGTCAGACGCCAGCTTAAAGTATTGGGAAGAGTACATTGAAAGGGAAGGGGGAATCCCTGCGGACAGCGGTGACTCCTGCAGGGAGAAGGCTGTGAGCTGAGCGATCAGCAGTTTGTGATCACCCAGTTCGGCATCTATAAAGCCAGTATCAGACACCAGCTTAAAGTATTGGGAAGAGTACATTTTACTCTGGTAATACTTCTCCTATAATCCAAGTGACAGACTGCATCATATATGTCATTTTTTAGTAAATAAGCCATGAACATAAAATCATTTCTCTTCTCACATATTCACTTAAGCTGGTAAAATCAACCGAGTGGCAGCAATAATGACTTTAATGTGTAGGAAGTCATTCAGCAATCATTTTGAGGTGTAATTATTTCACAAACTAAACTGTATCTGGCCAAACTCCTGATTGCATTTCCCCAAGACGTGCTGCTTAATCAAAGTGCTGTAAACGCAGTTTCCTGCAGTCAGTGTGTTTACGGATCAGAGACACAGAAACCTTGCTTGTTTGCCAGTTTTACTGGCGTGGGTCCTGCCATAATAAATCAATGCCTACTTTCACAGTCATTTTTTTTCCACCTTAATTGATGTTTAAACTGTTTTAACACCATAAGCTTATTTATTATAGCGTAAAGCATATTTCTATACAGTATTATATAACCTTTAATCTTTATTAGGTTGTACGGATTGCTCCTGGGATCTGTTTGCATTATCTATCTCATGCCCTTGTGTTGGGTTTTGACTATTCTGAACAGCACCTTGTTCCTCAGGAACGCTAACTTCTACAGAGGTAAGCAACATATGTTATTTTTATTTTAATCTGATTTTCGACTTCTGTCAATGCAGCTTGTTTTTAGGTGCAATCGTCCTGCATTTGAGACCCTTCTGTGTCATTCCTCCCCTCTTCTTCTTTCTGTAGGGGTTCCACAAGGCTCAGTCCTTGGACCCCTTCTTTTTTTTATCTACACCACTGCTGTTGGTCAGTTAATAACCTCACATGGCTTCCAATACCATTTCTATGCCGATAACACTCAAATATATCTTTCTACTCCACAACTCATCCCCTCGGTGTCCTTGCGTGTCACTAATCTACTATCTGACATATCCGTCTGAATGTCACAACATATCTTAAAACTCAACCTTTCAAAAACTGAGCTCATGATATTTCCTCCCCTAGGTGCACCTTCCCCCAACATTTCCCTTGACATTGATAACACAACTATCCAGCCCTCCCCCCATGCCAAGGTCCTAGGTGTCATCCTTGACTCGGACCTCACCTTTCTTCCCCACATCCAATCACTATCCAAATCCTGCCGCCTTCACCTTCATAACATCTCCAAAATATGCCCCTTTCTCACCAATGAAACCGCAAAACTACTCATCCCCTCCCTTGTTATCTCTCGTCTTGACTATTGCAACACCCTCATTGGCCGACCTCTACACAGGCTCCTCCCCTCCAGTCTATCATGAATGCTGCTACTAGACTCATCCACCATACCAACCGCTTAGTGTCTGCAACCCCCCTCTGCCAATCCCTGCACTGGCTTCCAATAGCCCAAAGGATAAAATTCAAAATATTAACAATCACTTACAAAGCCATCCACAACTCTGCCCCCGGATATATCTCAAACCTGGTCTCAAAGTATCACCCTAACCGTCCCCTCCACTCTTCCCAAGACCTCCTGCTTTCCAGCTCCCTCGTCAACTCCTCCCATGCTCGCCTCCAGGACTTCTCTAGAGTCTCTTCCATCCTCTGGAACTCTTTACCCCAACCTGTCCATCTATCGCCCACCTTGACTGCCTTTAGGCGTTCCCTAAAGACTCATCTCTTCAGGGAAGCCTATCCCACCTCAACCTAACCACTGAACAATCACTTTCTCAAACAATTCATCCCCACACAGCTACCTCCTCATGTATCACTGGCCCCTCCCTTTTAGATTGTAAGCCCTCAGAGGCAGGGCCCTCCTTACTATCTTGTCTTGAATTGTATTGTGATTGTAATGTCTTCCTTATATTGTAAAGTGCTGTGCATTCTGTTGGCGCTATATAAATCCTGAATAATAATAATAATAATTCACAGTTCATTGAAAGGTGCATTTGGGCTGCATATGTCCTCCATATAACCTGCATCTGACCTCCGTCTCACATCCACCTGCTTTAAGCTATTGCTGGTTTTCCTTTTGATGTGTATAGGGGAAGGAGCTTTAATATGAACAAAAGCCGGGGGACTTGGGTCACTATCTGTAAAGCTTTGGACAGGCATGCACAGGCTAACATTTTATTTGCTAACAGTTCAGGTATTTGAGCAATGCTTTCAATAGACAATTTATTAGAAAGATAGCATTTTACTATACTGTATTAAATTTAAAATTATCTAGAAACGCAGCAGGCCAGTTAAAATGTATCTAAACCAAAAACTGTAAATTATTGCAGCTTTCCAGTCCCCAGCTGCGTTGGCTGCATTATTTTTCTTTTGTATGGCGTTTTTTTTCTTTTCCCCTGGTGACTTCCTGTCCTATACTGACAACACTCACTCGCTCTTCTATATCTATGGAGGAGCAGTGTTGTCACCCTAGGCTGCTCTTCTGATTTTTTTTTTTTTGATTTTTTTTTTTACTACAAATGCCTCCCCATTTGCCTGTCTCTAATACAAAGATGGAGGGTAATCTGTAGCTCACAAAGGATAGCTGAGACGGCAGATAACATTGTTTTGAGAGATTTTCATTCAATTAAAAAGAAGTTACAAAGATGCAAAATTCCTGGCAGGATCAAAAGAGATGTTCTTGTACTTGCTAAAAATGTTTCTAGACTGTAAAAAAAAGAATTTAATCTCATTCTCAAACCTCTCCCCACACCTACTAATGTATGCAGACAGCCCGTGCTGCAATACTCTCTTCTCCAGGGATGTCCCCAGCAGACTCGTCATTCCAGACCTCCAGTGCCAGAAGAGTGTCCTCTTATGTTTTGCATGACTGCCATTGTCATTCAGCCCACTTCCTGTGAGCCCAGGCTGTCATAGATAATGCTCTGGAGGTGCGTCACCTTAGTAAAATTCTAAAGAATGGTGCTGAATTAATGCCGCTCAGTATGGAAGCCTGCGGTGCCGTGCTTTACAGTATAGGGGCCTGCAGTGCCGTTCTTCATAGTATAGCAGCCTGCAGTGCCGCTCTTTACCGTATGGAAGCCTGCATTGCTGCTCTTTACAGTATGGAAGCCTGTAGTGCCGCTCTTTACAGTATGGAAGCCTGTAGTGCCGCTCTTTACAGTATGGAAGCCTGTAGTGCCGCTCTTTACAGCATGGAAGCCTGCAGTGCCGCTCTTTACAGTATGGAAGCCTGTAGTGCCGCTCTTTACAGCATGGAAGCCTGTAGTGCCGCTCTTTACAGTATGGAAGCCTGTAGTGCTGCTCTTTACAGCATGGAAGCCTGTAGTGCCGCTCTTTACAGCATGGAAGCCTGTGGTGCCGCTCTTTACAATTTGGAAGCCTGTGGTGCCGCTCTTTACAGCATGGAGGCCTGCATTGCTGCTCTTTACAGTATAGACGCCTGCAGTGCCGTTCTTCATAATATAGCAGCCTGCAGTGCTGCTCTTTACAGCATGGGAGCCTGTAGTGCCGCTCTTTACAGCATGGGAGCCTGTAGTGCCGCTCTTTACAGCATGGGAGCCTGTAGTGCCGCTCTTTACAGCATGGGAGCCTGTAGTGCCGCTCTTTACAGCATGGGAGCCTGTAGTGACGCTCTTTACAGCATGGGAGCCTGTAGTGCTGGTCTTTACAATTTGGAAGCCTGCATTGCTGCTTTTTACAGTATAGAAGCCTTCAGTGATGCTCTTTACAGTATGGAAGCCTGTCCACTGCCACCTTCAAAAACGAATTCCACCCTTTGGGTCATTGTTCATGTTACACCCATATTTAGGCTGTAACATGAAACATGGTCACAGTTTACAGCCCAAACACGCACGCACTGAATTGTGGTGTTCTTCTCCCTGCTGCATCTTGTTGCTTCGCCCACATGCCATTCATTCAGAGATCTGTGAATTAAAAGACTACAAATGCAATCTGCCACCACGCCAGACGGACTTGTAGATCGCAGTAGGTCAAGAGTATGTGACATCACCACATTTGTAGTCCATTTATAACTTCCTCCAGCCTCACAACAGAAGGTCCATACCTAGGTATGGACCTGTCGGTGAGGAATGGTCTGCAGGAGCCTATGCATTGCACCCATGATTTGCTGATGGTGGTTGTAATGCTTTTTAGACATCAATGCAAAAAAAAAAATCAAGAATATTCCCTTTTTTTTTTATGTGGGTGTATTAATAATTATATTAGGGGTGTGCAAATTAACGATTAATTTCTCGATTAATCGTTAATCTTACCAGTGGCTTCTCTGAACATCAAAAAAGGTAAAGGGTTTCCTTTTAATGCTAGAAATGGTTCTTTAATACAATTATCATAAATCAAGCTCACTATTAACAGCTTATCGATCGTGCTGAACAGAAATTCACATTAGAAAGAATATATATCTGCAGAAACATGAGGAAACCTAAGGAAGGAAATTATTTACATTACACTAGAGGGCAGTATGTGCCATGGATTTGATGTTCTGTTTAATGGATCTCCTGTAGACCTATAATCATTATAGATTGTATTATGTGTATTAAAAGTAATAAGTAAGATTAATTGTCTCTTTTTTTTCACTTTCAATGTATAATTTCCCACTCGATATTAATTAATCCACATTGCTATTTTTCATTGAAACCTAATTGTATTCATTTAGATCGATTTTTACTAATTTAATTAGGAGTTGCATGTATCTACTAATTTATAATGATCTTGCTACCCATCAGTTGACTGCAGAATGAATGATTGTGTCATAGTCCATTACTTTAGGTGAATGGCTTAAACATATCCCTTTAACCCTTCTATGTAGGGAAACGTCGCACCTTCTTTATTATTTGTTTTGGGCTGTAGACGTTTGTGCACGGCTTCATAAGAATTCAGATTTACTTTCAATAGTTCTTTATTGAAGTCAAGTGAAGCATACATAACAAAATGCATATAACATAACCAACTTAACATCCAGGATACAGTATGCTTTGCAATATAATTTCCATTTATAGGGAGGTTAGGAGGAAGGGAGGATGACAAAACAAGTGGAAAGAGAGGAGGGGAGGAAGGAGGGAAGACAAGGTATGGACCAGTTATGCGTCAGGCAATATTTGAGATCAAACAATGCAGTATGGATGTACAATCCATTTTCTCCAAGCTGAAAGGAATATAGGATATGAGTTATTTTTCATGGCAAACATCTTTTCATAAGAATATTGGGTGTTAACTAATGAAATCAGGTCAATGATGTTAGGAGGAGTTGTTTGTAACCATCTACGGGTAATCAACAATTTAGCTGCATAGAGAATATGCACAACAATAGTGCGAGTTGCCGGTGGGAAAATATCAATATTAATATGCAGTAGGGCGAGTTCTGGGGATGGAGAGAGAGGTGAGGGGGAAAAATGGGAGATAATACGGAAGACTCCATTCCAGAATACTCGGAAAGAATTCAGATTTAATTGTCAGAATTGAGTCTGATTACTATGTGACAGAGAGTCTGAAATGGCCCGTTGTTTAAAGCCTAACTCTGGGCACCAGAAAAAAATACCTTTTTACAATGGCCGTCTCCTTGACTGCAAGTGTTTTAAATGCTTATTTTAAGGGTTGAAGAATAAGGTGTAATTCTTACCTTATTCCTTGCTCTGGCAGGCTCACTCCATCTGTGCAACCAGTCCCTCTTACCTAAGGCCTTTCCGGCTGCGGTTGCTCAGTGACATCAAGTACAATACAGTACCAATAGTCCTGCCTGAGGAAGGCACCTTTTAAAACGGCCTTACCTCTACCCTCTAGACCAGGGCCTCCAGCTGTGATGAAACTACAAGTCCCATTAGGCAGTGCAAGTCTCTGACAGCCACAGGCATGACCTACTGAGGCAGATGCTTGATAGTAATTGTAGTTTCCCCACAGTTGGAGGGCCGCAGTTTGGCTACCCCTGCTATTTATTATATGCATTCCTTTTATTTTAAAGGCCTTTTAATATTTTTCTCCAGCTTTACATGCAACTGCCCAGCAAAAGGGATTAAACTGACGGGTGCATACAACAGCCAGCTTTCATACATATGGTTTAAACCTTTATCCTCCACCAGTGTATGCCAAACGTTGGCAGCAGTGGGAGCTTGTACACAAACTCCAGCTGCTATAGTGTTGCAAGCATTATATTGCTATACAGTCTCCAGTAGTGAAGTGTTGGGACTGTTCTACCGGCTGGCGTGATCAGCGGGTGATGGTCATCCTTGCAGATACGTGCAGGTGTGTGTGTGGGGAGGAGGAAGTTGAGGAGGGTGTTGTGAATTAGAACACCATTTATTTTATGTGTAAACGTGAAACAAACCTTTTTAAAACCCATCTCTATCTCCAGTTTTTAATAAAATCTAAAAAAAAAAAAAAGTAGCTCCAGCTGCCATACTGTCCTCCTCTCCAGCGCTGTCCTCTCCGGACTCTCCCCTACCAGCTCCAATTTCCCCCCTTTTTTAAAAAAAACAAAAAAAAAAAAAAAGTAGCTCCAGCTGCCATACTGTCCTCCTCTCCAGCGCTGTCCTCTACGGACTCTCCACTACGAGCTCAGGCACCGGCCAATTTGTGGGTTGAATGATGCCCAGCATCATTCCCTCTGTGCGTGCCAAGTTGCCTTGGACTCCCAAGCAAATGCTGCAATGAATGACAACTCGTATGATGTTGTTCCTATAGCTGGAGGATGAAGTCACACATCATGATCACATGACAAGACATGAGGCTGTGGTGCAGGAAGCAAAAGTGGTGGTGGAACGACCTGCCGTTGGGCTTCAGTGATTCAACAGTGACAAGATTTCCCTGATGGAGTTCCCCTGTCCTCTTTTCCAGTTGTATTGTCTGTATATCAGTTGGCAGGTAGTGTGAGACCTCCTCATAATGTCTGCTAGTCCTGATTGCCTTCAGAAACATCAAGAAAATATAAGAAACCAGTGATAATTCAACCTCCTGCAATCTAACCCAATCTAAAATGTAAGTTTTGGGGGTGGACTGCTCCTTTAAAACCAGGTATCCCCTTCCAGATGATAAATAGGCTTCACTTTTATTTCATGTTTTTTTATTGAAAATGATTATTCCGTTGCATATTGTAATTCAAAAAGCAAATCACTAGATGGCAGTGCCGTCTCTCGGCTGTTTCAGCACAAAGGCAAACAAAATTATATATATTTTTTCTTCCATTGGGTTTGTTTTTAAAATGTTTTCCTTTTCACTGTGACCAGGACCTCCTCGGCACTGCTGAGTGAAAGGATGTGCAGTTTTGGCGTGGGGTTTGCGTGTGAGCGAGGGAAACGTACAGGGGGGCGAACCTTTTGTATCCCTCTGTGTCAGAGGAACAAGTCGCTTGATTTACTCTTGAAGTATAAAAATGAGAAAGGTTTGTAGAGAAAAACTGCAGATTTCTACATGTGAATTTAATCCAGACGTGCACTGA
The DNA here is from genome assembly GCF_000935625.1 of Nanorana parkeri. NCBI lineage: Eukaryota > Metazoa > Chordata > Amphibia > Anura > Dicroglossidae > Nanorana > Nanorana parkeri. The sequence goes on from NW_017306270.1 coordinate 863,076, forward strand.
TTGAACGCCTCAGCGCTGATTCACAGAACTCTTTTGCTTCTGTGCTGGTAATTCATTTACTATTTGATGAGAGAAGTAAAAAACAGTTTAGGAAAATTTGTTTAGGAAACTATAACTTTTTTCTTTTTATTGTAAATGTGGTTTATATGTTTTCTAACATGATTTGGATAGAATCTATATTAAACACATAAACATTAAAAAGTTAATTTATGACACTCTGGTAAATAAATATGCTGGGCTTTCTAATGAGAAAGCCTAGCAATGATGTTTTGGCAGAATGTGTTAGTGACACTAAACTCAGGAGGTAAATCTTAAAAGTTCATTCAAGTACCTTTTTAACTATTAATAAAAATGTATCTTATTCATGCTGAGCTGTAGAAACTCAAATCTTCTCTAAATTTGTGTTGACACTGTCCTTCCTTCTGGAGGGGGGCTACTTTTGATCCCTATGGTCCCTGTGTGTGTTGTAAAGTAGCCACCGCTCCAAGCTCACTCCTGTGATGGACTACAATCTCAAATTCAGTAAACTAAACATGAGATTGTAGTCCATCACGGGAGCGAGCTTGGAGTGGTGGCTACTTTACAACACACACAGGGACCATAGGGATCAAAAGTAGCCCCCCTCCAGGAGGAAGGACAGTGTCAACATGAATTCAGAGACGATTTTGAGGATCTACAGCCGAGTGATACACAAATAACATACATTTTTTGTTACTAGTTAAGGTATTTGAATGTGTTTTTTAAGATTTAATTTCTGAGTTTATTGTCACTTTAACCATTAAGGAAGACCTTACCGTCTGTGTCAGCAGGCAGTGCGGGACAGGATGTTGAATGTTCGTTACTTTAGTTGTGACTGTCACCAGCTCCCCCGAAATATTCCTGCTACCTACTCTTGGGACATATATGTAATTCTTAATTTGTTTGGTGACTGGATGGTAAGTGTGCTGGCACCTTGCTTTAAAAGCTGGTTATGGATTGATTGCTTAGATACACTGGAGTTTTTCATCTGTTTTTTGGCTGTGCTAGACTTCTGGTGAGTGTCAGCACATGTCACAAGGAATTGGTGACCTCCAGGTATACCTGCCTTTTTAATCTATATATTGCTGTGTATGACACAGGATGGGAGATCTGTTAGATTAGAGTTGCAAACCACACTACACAGAGGGGCTTTCACAAGACAGTGTGGCTTTCATGTAGATTTGCAAATATATGCAACTAATACTTAGGGGTTCATATAAAAGTTGAACCCCCTTCCAGTTCCCTCTAACCCATCAAACTTTGTTTGGCTTTTTTAACCTTGTGAAGCAAGATATACTCGCTGATATCTGCCATCCAGGTCCCTCAGCGCCACCATTTATTGGTGTGGGGGCCGCTAATCCAGCACTGCATATGTTCTCAAACAGTCCCCACCACTGACGCTACTCCTGTTCTGGATCTTGAGAGACCCCTGCCACTGGGCAGCCAATAGAAAGTGTCCACTTCACGAAGGCAGTAACATGAACACCCAAATAATGACTCCGTAGGAAAGCAGGAGGTCGCACACAAATGACCGATCACATCTAACTTTACTAAACCTAGACATAGCACACTGCAGCCATGCATAGTAACAACACTCTATAGTGTGAAATGTCCAGATTTAATAAAGTTGGATGGGATCTGATGGCCTCCGTATTAGAGTTCCTGCTTTCCTACTGAGCTCATGGAGCCTGGTTGGACTCTCTTTGAGAGAGGCGGGGCATTTTCACACAGGCTTGGAGTGATGACTTCTCTAACCGAAAAAAGGACTAAATTAAACAAATGAGAAGACTCTCTGAATTGGAGTGTCACATGACCGTGGCTTTAGGTAAGTAAAAAGGGCATTTTTTTTTCTAATGCCATGGATTGGTTTGAGGGGGTTGGTGTAAGAGGGTATGGGCTAGGATAGTGGAAGCCTGGAGATGAGCTTTAAGGAAGGTAGGAAACAATAAAACATGATGTAGCATCTTGAAGGTTTAGAAGTAGCAATGTGTAGTAAAGAGAGGGTCCCGGTGAACTTTAAGTGGTTAACCTAATCTGGCAGGTTCACATAATTTGGCTTCGTCTAATGTAGACTTATTAAACCAACACAGTTGGGAACCTCGTGTTTTTAAGTTTACATGCTCAGCCTCCTTGTAAATTCATATTGGGGCAGATTTTTCTTGAACAGAAATTTGGACGGTGACAAATCCCTGTGTCTCTTCATGAGTCACTTTGCCCTCATTAAAAAAATGTTTCTTGCTTCGGCCTTTCCAAGCATAAAGCGTAGACAGATGTTTGCATTTGGACAGAGGAACACAAATTGCAGCCATTTGAATTCTGGCACGCTGGTGTCCCTGAGCCAGACACATTTCTGTCCGGTGTGAAAAGAAGGATGCGTTCTACATGCTTCCAGTGAGTTTGGCTTATACATGGCAACCACATGCTGAATCCTGATTTGTACTGGTTGAGTGTCAGGTTTTGGATGGTGTCTCAGTCTGAGGACAATGACAGCGTTCATGTGTTCTGGTAATTACAAGCTTTGTGCTTGCTTCCATCTGGCCAATGCTTAAACATTTGATGAGTCCTTGTGCAATTTGTCCAAATGTCATTTTAATGTGGGCATTATGGACAGACTGGAACATGAGCCATTATGTTTACTGAGAATATTTATGTCTTATTTCCTGATCTGAATCTAGGGAGACAACAGATGTCTTAACTCAAAGAGGAGTAAGTTAGTCAATCGATGGGAAGGATCTGTCTCTCTTAATCTGTTCTATACAGGATAATGTGGTTGCAAATATTAAAGTTTTAAATGGTATAATGATCTTTTCAAAACTTAGTCAGGAGACATGGTCTACCTGTTGAGCATTTCTATTTTTCATCCTGAGTTTAATTTTTTGCATCTGCCTGTCCCATTAAAGTGTATCTAAAGCTAAAAATATTTTTCTTTTCAGTTTTGAGTAGAGTACGGTTATGACTTCGTCAGGGTTTCACTGCTGTTTCTGTCACCGCTGGGGGGAATTCACCCTCTTTGTGTACCCTGGTGGCCATTTCGAGTGAAGGAAAATCCAGAGTTGAATTAGAACCAGAAGAGGAATAGAGGGGACATTTTCCAATGTCGATATTTGTTCTGGTTAACAAAGTGGGAGCAACTGGGAACAACAGCAACTCAGCCACTAAGTGGTAGGCCACGTAAAATGACAGAGCGGGGTCAGTGCATGCTGAAGTCATCAACTGTCTGCCGAAGTCAATAGCTACAGACCTCCAAACTTCATGTGGCCTTCAGATTGGCCATGTTCTCTGGAGTGAAAAATCACGCTTCCCTGTCTGGCACTCCAATGGACGTGTCTGGGTTTGGCAGTTGCTAGGAGATCGGTACTTGCCTGACTGCATTGTGCCAAGTGTAAAGTTTGGTGGAGGGGGGATTATGGTGTGGGGTTGTTTTTGCAAGGGTTGGGCTTGGCCCCTTCGTTCCAGTGAAGGGAACTCCTTAAGGCATCAGCATACCAAGACATTTTGGACAATTTCATGCTCCCAACTTTGTGGGGACAGTTTGGGGATGGCCTCTTCCTGTTCCAACATGACTGCGCACCAGTGTACAAAGTAAGGTCCATAAAGACATGGATGAGCGAGTTTGGGGTGGAGGAACTTGACTGGCCTGCACAGAGTCCTGACCTCAACCCGATAGAACACCTTTGGATGAATTAGAGCAGAGACTGCGAGCCCGGCCTTCTCCTCCAACATCAGTACCTGACCTCACAAATGCGCTTCTGGAAGATTGGGCCAACATTCCCATAGACACACTCCTAAGCCTTCACCAGGACACCTTCCCAGAAGAGTTGAAGCTGTTATAGCTGCAAATGGCGGGCCAAATCAATATTGAACCCTACGGACTAAGACTGGGATGCCTTCAAAGTTCATGTGCGTGTAAAGGCCTGCGTCCCAAAACTTTTGGCAATATAGTGTATTTTGCATATGATCACTTTAAAGTGTTCTCATGAATTATCATCACGTGATGGTAAGCAGTATATGTTCAGGAGTTCCATGTTTTGGCAAGTCTGCACTACTGATAGTGTGAAAACACAGAATTAGCATATGAAGGGTTCTTTTTTATGTTTGATGACTACTACTATCCCATGCATCTGGGCTGGTATCCTTATGATAAGCGGGCAGTGAGCGTGCAATGTTGATACCTGCATATCCGCTATGGAGTCATTCACATAAAAGCATGCTGACATGATGCACTATATAATGCTTGTTTTGTCAAGTGAGATCTAATAATACTTGCCTAATCTCTGTTTTGTAGCAGCTGGCTCTCCGGCCGGCTCTCCACACCTGGAATGTGGGTGGGATGTCCACGTCATCATGTACAATGCAGAATCAGCGGGGTGAGGATTGGAAACTTCCAGTCCTGATCTCCGCTGTCTGGAAACAATGCCTGATATCATATCTTAACAGCTGGTAAGCAGGGAGGCTAAGTGATTGCATAGAAATAGAATGTTCCATCCAGTAGTTGATCTACACATGTCTGTGCTTAATACATTAATAAACACGTAGAAGAAAAATCATAAAGAAAACTTAAAAATTGCAAAAATATGTATGCACTGCAAATATGATGTGCACTCCCTTTTTAAAAGTACAAACCTAAAGCAGAACTTTATCTTTTTAACAATATATCATGTTTTAAAAATGAAAAAGCAGACTTGGTAATACTCGCCTTCAATCAACCACATCCTCCCACCCCGCAATACTACTTCGTCACTTGATGCTGCCAGTCTTTCAGGTTGAATGACGGCCAGTATCTTCCAGTCCACTTCCTTGGAACCCAGGATGTCATGGACCTGCCCCCTTGTCAGAGCACATTGAAAAGCAGGCAAGCATAAGGTGCTAGTTAAAATATTTAAGAACAGTGTCCACAGGGGCAAGCAAAAATCATAAGCCAAAGTCAGCAGCCAGAGTGGGTAGTCATACAAGCCAGGTCAGGAACACGGAGATCAGCGTTGTCGGGAACAAGCCAGGGGGCAGGAATCGGAGGAGAAAGTCAGCCAGGAACGGGTCATACACAGAGCAGCAGGAATGCACAGGTAAGACCACGCAAGGGCAGGGTCAGACTGGACTGAGTGGTTTTATATAGTGAGTGGGGTGATATCACTCAGAGACGAGTAACTCCCATCTGGCTATCTCAGATGATGCTCTCCTGTTTGGCCATAAGAGGGAGCCTGGGAGTAGTAAGCAACGTTACAGAGTCTGCTCAGGCAAAGGAGGAATCGCAGGTGGGTAAAATGGCAGCCAAGCCAGAATGCTGCAAACCAGTTAAGTCAGGGTGGAACCCTGACACCCCTAGGGCGATATCAATGCACACCCTAGGCCCAGAGTATTATTGTAGGAGCAGTGCTCACATGTCATCTGTTTTGGTGCTCAGTCATAGGAATGTCCACCCACTGCCACCACTAAGGAAGAAGAGGAAGGACCAATAACAACCTAAAGACTGCAGAGAAATTTCTATGTAGTACATACCCTTTTCTCTGCAGTCTTCAGATCATTACAGGTCCTTCCTCTTCTTCCTCAGTGGCAGCAGTGGGTGGTCATTCCTCTGACTAAGCAGCAGCACAAAGACAACATCTGAGCATGTACATATTTTATTTTTTTAACTACTGGCAGAGAGGGGGCTTTAAGTTGAGGAAGGGGAGGTGGTTGACAAATTTTGAGTTCCACTTTAACCCAGGTCAACAGGTTAAGATGTGCTAGTAGATCTTTTTAACCAGTGCTTATATTGTTTTCTTTGAACATATTTCTGCAGGTTTTGTACAAGTGCGTACAATTGTTACATTATGTTTCCTCTTCACAATAAAGTCTTGATGGAAACCTCTGTACATTCTTAACAAAGCTCTGTAGGTCTCTTTTTATTATCAAGCATTCTTCTTCTACAATGCCATTTAATTTAGGTCCGTTTTGTAAATACTTAGAGGCACATTGAGCATTCAACCGTTTTGACCCAGAGAGTAGAGGAGGTCGGAGCAAATTTGTACTTTTCAAAAACAGGACAAGCCGGCTGTTCTCGATAAAAAGGCAAAGAGGCTTGTGGTTGTGAAATGAGAAACACGATTTCAAGGACTGGGGGGGGGCTTTGTCATTTCATGGCCATCGTTGGCAAGCAATTACAGGCGCACCTTTGTTATAGGGCCCTACCTTTTTACTGTTAGCAATGATAACATAAGCAAATATTTGAAGGGAAATTAACCCCACAGATAGGCTAGCAGAAGGTGGGCTGTGGTATTGAATATGTCATGCTAATTTAGTAAAGCCAAGATATGAAGATATTTTGAAGTCTGAGTCATGTTTATCTTTGTACAAATTTAGAAAGGAGATAAGAATGCTTAAGAATGTTAGAAGATTGTTTGCCAATTTCTTTAATGCCTGTTGGCAGAGCGGAGTGTTGGATGTAGATCAATTGTACAATACAGAATATACAAAAAAATAATAATTCTTAAGTGGGGATTTATCTAAACCATTTTGTGAGATGGTTTTAAAAGAACTGTCGGCATATGCTGCCAATGTGCTTTACAGCCATGGGATGTAGTAATTTTTTTCTGCTTACCTTAATAGCACGCAGTAAGGATATTGAATGCTAACAAGCAGTTGGGGCACAATGCAGTATTTACAAACTGGGATTTATAAAGAGCACCAGTCAGGAACGGGCAGTTGGAACATTTGTAAGATCCAAACATGTGCTGGTAGGTTAATTGGTTCCTATCTAAATTGGCCCTGCGTGTGCAGTAGGGACCTTAGATTGTAAGCTCCTCGAGGCCATGGACTTATGTGAATGTAATGTATGTAAAGCGCTGCGTAAATTGTCGGTGTTAATCTCTCTAATCAAGCAAATTCCATATATAAAGTAAGGCAATATTTCTTCAATGGTATCATTCATACTGGAGGTTCACTTACGTTTAGTGCCATTCAGCTGCGTTTAGAGAAAATAGAATGATGTATGTCTAGAATCTGATTAGAAACCCTGAACACGGCTATACTAATGTAAATGTGGCTAAATGCCACTACACCTGTTTTACAGCGAACTTCTAAAAGTGATCTGGGATGCAAAAGCTTTGTTTATGCTTCCTAGATAATTGCACCAGCATTTAGATAATTTAAAGCCTTTTATCTCAACTGGTGTGTTGTGACCCCGTGCTCAGTGGGCCACCGCATACCTTACACTTTTCTAGGTGAGAGGCTCCTCAGCCTCCCCTAGCGCAACACTGTCAGTTCTTGCACCAAGCAGCCATTCCAAATATGCTGCCCGGTGCCGAGTGTCGGCTTGAGGTGGGGTGTGCTAGAGCTATGGCCGGGAGGGAGCTTCATCCATACATGCATGCATTGCTTACAGCTCCCTCACATGCCCTGTAGAGCAGTGGTTCTCAACCTGTGTAACCTCAGGACCCACATTTGTCCTCGGTCATTGGGTCGCGACCCAAGTCGCACTGCAATGAAACGCACGGCAATAGGGTACCGCACGTTCTGGTGCAGGCATACGAACTGTGGGTGGGAGGTGCGTTTGAGGTACTATTCAAATGAATGGCAACGCAACACACCTCCTACACCAGAATGCATGGTAGGTGCGATTGCATGGTAGAGTTTAACGCACTGTACTAGTGTGAATGGGCCCTCAAAAACACTGACATACTGTAAATACACAGACACACTTCGAGGTCCACTCAGTTTCTCTAGCTTATGAGAACTGGAGTGGATCCTCACCCTGAGGTCCAGTGTGGGCTGCTGTGCTGTGATGGAGCTCCGTTCATATGTGCATTGCTTGTCCAGCTCTCTTGCGCTCCATGTAGAGGTGCCGGGACTAGACTAGAGTGATGTCACATCTTGGCTTCTGGCACCTCTACAGGGCACACAAGGGAGCTGTACAAGCAATGCACATATGGATGGAGCTCCTTCACAGTACAGGAGCCCACACTGGACCCCAGGCTGAGGATCCACTCTAGTTCTCGTAAGGTAGGGAGACGGGGTGGATCTGTTTTTGTGTGTGAATGTCTGTCTGTGAGATTGTGTCTGTGCTTGTGTGTGTCTGTCAGTGTTCTTGAGGGCCCGTTCACACTAGTACAGTGCGTTAATTGCACAGTCCTGTGTGATTTAATGCACTGTGCCACACAATCGTACCTACCGCGCATTCGGTGTGTAAGGCATTTTCGTTCATTTGAACGGCATCCCAACCACAGTTCCATCGCCCGCATCGGAAAATGCAGTACCCTAATGCTATGCGTTCCATTGCAGTGCAACTTGGGTCGCGACGTAATGACCATGGATAAATGTGGGTCCTGAGGTTACACAGGTTGAGATCCACTGATTTAAAGTATTTGGGCAATGAACACCCTGCCACATCCCCAGTTATGCAGACCATTAAGAATTTACATGCCAAAAATGATTGGTTAAACCCAAAATTGTTATCTTTTTAACTTTTCCTTTTTATACTGGCTTTTCATAAAGCCAAACATTAATAAGAGATAAGATAAAGGTTTTAGTGCAGAATAACACTTTTGGTAGTTAATGGAGAATTATGGGGAGAGTGAAATCCCGGATCTTCTCCCTGCAGAGAATAGTGACTGTTAGTTACCGCTCCCTGCAGGGATTCCCCCATCACCTCTCCATGCCTCCAGCGCTGACTGGAGGGATGGCAAAAAGGTTGGCCCATAGTTCTCTTTTAAGTAGAACCTTTTCATAGATATCTGTACATCAGATCAAAAAGAGGGACAGCTGAGAAGGAAAGAGGAACAGAGAGATTTGGATCCAAATGAGGGACCGTTCAGAGGATCAAGTGCTACAGTCTCAATAAACTAGAGATTTGCACATAGCTTCCGCTTCCCAGATCTCTGTCTCAACTGACCATTTTGAAATGCCGTTATTGCTGAAAGTAACCTCTTATGTATACATTTTGTTTCATGATGTGCTCTGTTTTAGTTACTCAGATTTCTGACGGAATAACTTTTATATTCTATTATGCAACGGTGTAGCCCTGTGTTTTAAAATACAGTATAGGTAAAGATTAAATGTTGTAGAACATAAGCCATAATCAATAGACATGTGCCCCGGCAAAAAATGTGTTTTTTTGTTTTGTTTTCATTCTGATTTTTCGGGATTCGGGTCCGAAGCTCAATTTTGTTTCGGAATTTGTATTCAGACGAAATTCGTTAGCCGTAGTCCGTACGAATTTTCGTTTCTGGACGAATTTCCGTTGCAGCAAAATGACATTAGACAAAAAAAAAAATGATAGTCTGCAGAAGAGAAAAAAGAAGTGTGAGGTCCTTCCCCCCCCCTAATTGATACCAGAGACCATTTAGGTCAGGTAGGAATGTTAGGGAGGACCCCCCCCCCCAATTGATAAAAAAAAAAAGTGTGTCTGTGGTTCCCCCAAAATCCATACCAGGCCCTTTAAGTCTGGTAGGAATTTTAAAATTCCTCATTCCCTAAAATTCCTACCAGACCCTTGATCCAGGAAAGGGGGTGGGGATGGGGACAAGGGCCTCTTCCTCTCAACCCTGACCCGGTGGGTGTGGGGGTCTGTGGGCAAAGGGGCTTATTTTCATTGGGGTACCCCTGTAATTAAGGGGTACCCAGATTCCGCCTCCCCCTTGTGAATAAGGAAGGGGTACTTGTACCCTACTCATTCACTAAAGGTTTAAAATTCAATGTAAATAAAGAAAACCCACTTTTAGAAAAAAAAAATCCTTTAACTGAAAAAAAAGTCAATTTTGTTTTCGTACAGGCTACCGCTAACGTCATTTCTGTCATTCGCAGATTCGGATACATCTGAATCTCCGAATAACGAAAATTTGTCCGAATGACGAATCTTTCCGAAACCCATTGCACATGTCTAATAATCAACAAGCAATATACCAAAATAAAGCCAGAGCTCTATTATTACTGTTTAACAATTGGGTGACCATCACTGAGCTTTGTTCTTCTTTTCATTTGCAAGCTTCCCTCCCTATGCAGAGTCTGGTCTATCCATGATTTGCAGGTAGTGTCATCTGTGTATCGGGCAACAATATACTTAGCACGATGGAGAGTGGGCTGAGTTTAGGCCATGTACAGGGAGCAATCTAAAATATTGCCTGGTATGCACATTCCTCTTCCGCTAGCATGAATAATAATAGTATTTAAAAAGGTCGCCTACAAGGGCATTTTGAATAAAAGAACACAATCATTTTTATCATATATTAAGCGTGCGGAAAAAAAGGTGTAAAAGAATTCTTAAACTGCCCACATGCCTATGCTGTCACTTATTGTATGAGGATTTACTATGGTCTGCGAGAGAAATGTGAAATGTGACACTTTCCATGTTCTTCAGTGAAGAAGTGCAATGATTTTGTGCAAATTGCAATCATTTATAGCAACCAGATTTGATTTTTCAGATGACATATGGAGTGGTATTGGGTCCTGTGGGTTGTTGCACATTACTATTTGCCTTACTAAAATAAGCTAACATGATGCTTGAAACTTGTTCTCCATTCGCCTCAAACCGATTTGTAACAAATTTTCCTTTCATTAGGTATGTGGCAGTAGATCAGCTGTTTTCCTTGTGTTATATGCATGATGAATAAGGCTGCCGATTTGTCTTGATTTATAGTGGTCGCAGAATGCAAGGCATCTTTGCAGCAAAGAAGTGGCAGTGAGCCGTTGTTGCTAGAACCATCACAAGTAACGCAAGAGGCTGAAAACATTTCTATTGTGGAGCGGACTCCCACACCCCCAGTCCCAACCAGTCCAGAAGTAAGTAGCACCTGATAATTATCTCTACCTACCTAAATTACTGAATGAGGGCAATGGTCTAATAAAAAAAAGCTCTAATATAGGGAGTCTTTAAAGGAGAACTATGAGTTGAGTGATTTACACTTATCCTCCTAGTTGAAACTTCCTGTGAAACTGTCGCACATCGGCTCTATTGATCGGGAAGTGAGCGACCACATACTGTCGCTCGCTCACTTTCCAATCATCTCCCTGCAGAGAGCGGTGACTGGGGGATTCCCCCCCCCCCTCCAATTCTCCAGTGCTGACTGGAGGGATGGATGGGAGGGGGGGTGGACACTGCTGGCTCTGCCTCTAGATAGGCAGAGACCACAGTCAATCGGCCAGCTGGGTGGATCTCTGTTAAAAAAAAAAAAAAAGGCAAATGTGACTTCCATTTTTTTTTAAAACATAAAACAAATGCATTGCCAAGATCACCCTCCTTTTTTCATCTTTCACATTCTCTATAATTCATCCTATTGCTTATACAAATGGTTTTCTTAGCATCTGATGATAATTATTATACTCTTAATATAATTGCTGCATTATTCTGCACATTCCTGTAATACTCCACGGACTATAAGATAAACTCTTTCACCCTCGTGAGGAATGAGTTGACTACCCATCTGGTAACTTGGAAGGAGATACTGGGATCCCACTGAGTTGTATTCCTGTACTGATGCTGGATGGAGTCTCCTAAATCAGTCACAGCCTGGCAAAGGCTGAGCGCTTCGTCCAAGCTTGGATCCAAGCCCGGCCTTCCTTTGTGGGCCGAGATATTGCTTTGTTTATTTTCATGATGAATGTGTTTTTCGGAAAAGTATTCCCTTTTTGCATAACAGTAATTCAATTTCTCCTCCTGTTTCTATTTTGGTTGCTGTACTATATATTAATTCTTCTGCCAGCCCTGGTTTCCTTGCTGTTCCTTTTTTCTTTTTGCTTCACAAAAACCATTTCTCCCCTTAATGCCTCTCTGTTTTCCTCCTCCGTTTTCTGTCTCCTCAGTTCTCCTCCTGCTCGGACAGCTCAGAGTTTACAAGCCATAAACTGGTAGGATTTCAGAATCGCTTCTCAATTCATGTTGGAAACACGATTAATTTTGCTTCCAACAGCCCTAGAAAAAATTAAGCCGATTACACGGCTTCAGTGTATGCCCATAAGGACTTAAAAAGGCACGCTGGGAGTAGACAAGTACATTTCCACTGCTGTAAATCATATGTATATTCTGCATTATGGATTTTCTTAACCAACCACATGGATATCAAACCTTTAAAAACAAAAGTATCCTTTGGTCGAATGACAGAACCTCCAGCTTATTCACGGGGGAAAAGTATTAAGAGTTATTTACAACATGGCAGGCGCCTTGAAAACTTAATTTTCATGGGTCTCGTTAAAAAGTTTCTAGCGTTCCAGATAAAACCTTTTCTACTGGTGAAAATATTTCATGTGAACAGTAACTCGGAGTGCAAATGCATTGCAAGCAAAATTGGCAGTTTTGTTTTTAGTATTGAAAAAGTAGCCAACTTTTTTTGGGGAAGGATAAGAACACCCTGTTGGTTTTTGCAATCCGTGGCTGTGTTAAGACAGTGTCCATAGGCTTTTGTTTCCTTTATGAACTGCACCTCTCTCCGTACAAGTCAATGGGAATGCAAAAGCAGCTGAAGCAGGTCAAATGCAGGTGAACTACACCTGCAATGAATTCTGAATGTCTCAACTGATGTCAAAAGCACGTTGCAACTTTCCATCGATACAGGCCCTCAGTGAGATTTCCTCTTACATTGTGACCTGGTGAAAACGATTTTACTAGACAGGAAGTGAAGGTAAATGTCAAATATCAAGAAAGACAAGAATAACTTAAAAAAAAAAATTAGGGAAAGGAAGGAACCCCATCAGCTTCACGACATTGTCTGTGACATTGTTGTAGAAAGCCGGCTCCATGCTTTCTCATCACCTAGTGACGAGAAGCATGGAGACGGCTTCCCTGCTTTTCAGGAAGCCAGGCGGCAATTCTTTACGCGCTGCCCGGCTTATCAGGAAGCCAGGTGGCGAGTCATTACACACCGCCTGGCTTCCTGAATGGGACTTCCGGTATTCGGTATCGGCGAGTACCGGAAAAAAATATATCGGTTCTCGTACTCAATGCTGAAATACCGGTATTGGTGCATCCCTATTGTATATATGGCAATGGCCAAAATGTTGATTGTTTTGCCACCATACAAATGTATTATAAGTTAAATGAATCTGTACCTATTTTTTAAAGTATAAAGAAAACTAAAAGAGTAATACTCAAACAAAACTTTTTCCTGCATTGGCCTTTTCCTTGCCCAACAATCTTCTCTTGTAAAACATATTAGAGGCTCAGTGCTGCCAAGTTTTTTTGTTTTGCTGATCAAGTTTTTTATTCTGAGAAGATTAAATACAGATTAGACTTTATAATGAAATTGGAGCTATCACTTTTCCTCTATGAATGATGGGTTAGTGCTTTGCTATGACTCTCTATTAAAGTAATCACCCTAAATGGAATATATTCTGCTTTGTTGTTAGTCCAATAAACATGTAAATGGCAGGAGAGAGGAGCTTTCTTTCTGTCCAGGGAATTTTACTTTTGGATTCGTATGAATAATAAAAAATAGATAAAGAGCAGTCTTTCCGCTTTTACCTGCTGTCATCTGGAAAAAAAGAAAGCCCAATACAGTATATGCACTTTTATTTATCCAGTAGAAGCTGAAAACGGGAATAGTGTTTCTAAAAGTGCCCATACACTGCACGATTCCCGTATGAGAATCGCGGGAAATCCCGCGATCGTACGAGAATCGTGCAGTGTGAATGAAGACAAGTGACCGTTTCTACTGTACGGTCGCACATCTTTTGTCTAAGGAGCATGCTAGAAAACCAGCCGAAAATCTTACGATTTTCGGCTGGTTTGAATGATGCTCGGGAGACAAATGCCGAACGGGCCGGTGTGCGCATGCGCACACTGCCCGTTAAGCATTGCGGTCATCGGAAGCCTGCCCCTCAGAGGGCTGGGCCTGCGATGATCGCAAGTACGATCTGCCTGTCCAAGATGTGCAGATCGTACGTTTTTTAAATTACTTTACAACCATCGCAAGACTAAGGTCTTGCGATGGTTGTAAAGTGTATGGCCACCTTTAAGAATCGATTGCCCAGGGCCAACGATCACCTGCTGTGCTCTGATTTCCTATGTATCGGAACAATGGGCTCCTTTTGAGTTCCTTCTGTTGTAAGCAGATTTAAATGTAAAGAAAATGAAACTACTGGAGGAAGGGGAGGGGGGTACATTTACAAATACATGCATGTGGTTCACCTATGTATGAATTAGATACTGCCTTGACCCCACTGAAGGACATTTTCCTTCATATGATAGTGTCATTAGTCACCTGCACTTCATACAGCGTCATGACTTTGCAAGATGGCGGTGCTTGTAGTGATGACACGGATGGCACCGTGTGGTGTCACTATGCAAGTTCAGATAGAAAGTCACTCGCACTCCAATGCAATGCCAAGTCAATATTTTTGCACAGCTGTAAGATGCTACACTACCTCAGTCAATAAAAAAATATTGACTTGGTATTGCATTGGAGTGCGAGTGACTTTCTATCTGAACTTGCATATGTTTTGCAGAGGCATCTGCTGTCACTGCTGCACCCACCTTGCTTTTTTGGGGTTTTGTTTCTGGTCAGGAGTGCGATGAGATACAGTTTGTTTCAAGTGTGGTGTCACTATGTCGCCCCACGTGGCCCTGAAACGCTGGCTGTGTATGACAAATGGTGACACTGATTTGATAAATCCAATCAGATTAATTGATAAATTGCGTGTGTGCTGGTGACTATCTGATCTACATTTTCTTTCATATGAAATTTTTTTGCCAGAAATTCCATTCTTAAAACAATTTTGACCAGACAGATTTTTACAGGTGACATCAGATATTTCATTTATTTCCATATCCGAAAATTGCAAATACATGCACTTGGAAGATATGAATCTATAGGTTTGTGCACCAATCACTCAAAAGAAAAAATTGCTTTGCGATTGCGCCTGCATGGCCATGCAGGCGCAAATGCTGTGCATTTACACGTTTTGTAGCCAAATTGGGATAACACCTACTTTATATTTGTTACATGTTCCCATTCGCACTGCATAACTTGAAAAAAAAAAGTTTTATTAACATTTCTGCTTACTTCCTGATATTACTAGTTTTCTTTCAACTAATTTTCCTCTGTAATGCAAGGGGGTGGTGAGGTTACCATAATTAACCCGGTCTGTGCTGTGCTGGCACATCTCATTATCGGTTATACACTAGATTTGAACACTGTCTATCCTAACGGCCTAACAAGGGTTAAAGATCTATAAGTATTGTATGTTTGTGAGCAGGGTCGTCCCTTTAATGAGGCAGCCTAAGGCTGTTGCCTAGGGAGACATATCTTTGGGTAATGTGTGTGGGGGTGTTTCACGACATGGCATGCTTGCAGTGTGCCTGCTGCCCCCTTTCTGGCTAGAGTGTCCCAGGTCGCTAAGCGCCGGGCGGGAAAATATCTAAGGGCCATACACATCTCCCCACTTATTCTTAGCAACCTGGCATACTCTGGCCAACGGCCCACCCAGCTTCTGGTTGACAGGAACTGGGGGGCATGCCGAGTCGGTTGGGTAGATTCAGAGCCTGCAGAGGGCAGCATCACTCCACCACAAGGCCACCAACAGGGACACCAGTCTTCTATGGGCAAAGAGTTTCCTGTCACTTTGAAAGTAGCTTGCAGTCTGTTCAAAGGGCCGCTCAACGGAGACATCTAAAAGGTGAGAAATATATTTTAAAAAAATGTTTTCCTAATGCTGCGTGAATAGGAACACAGGACAAACATATGGTGGGGTTTTCTCAAATGTGACTGCAAAGTAGTAAATACACTTAAAAGGATACCTGTGCTGGGAATTACTTATGGGCACGTGGGAGAAAAGGCTAATGCTCAAGTGTGAATTGAAGCATACTCTGTTGTTTTAGAGGTACCGTACATACTCGAGTATAAGCCGAGATTTTCAGCCCATTTTTTTTGCTGAAAAGTGCCCCCCTCGGCTTATACTCGAGTCAGCGTCAGGTTTCTTCTTACTTACCTCGCCGAGCGAGTTCAAGACATACTGTTATGTTGCTATGACTTGATATATTTTTTATTATGTAGATATGGTATGATAGGGGTGTTTCGCAGCTATATTTATCCCACTGAATATCCCACTTTTATCTAGTTTTATGTACAGCTACTCCTTACTGAACATCCTACCTGTTTAACGACCGTTCAGACACAACTAGAACAAAAACTTGGGTATTTCCAGTGTGCAAACCTAAGTAATCGACTGTTTGAAATTACGACCAGCTCGCTGAATGGTCGGCATTGTACAGTGTACAGGAACGTGGGTATTTTCAGTATGCAAACCTAAGTAATCGACCATTCGGATTTATGACCAGCTCCCTGACCAGTCAGTATTGTACAGTGTACAGGAACTTGGGTACTTCCAATGTGCAAACCCTAGTAATCGACCGTTTGACATTACGACCAGCTCTCTGAATGGTCGGCATTGTACACTGTACCGTATACTGGAGCTGATTTCCTCTATTCCTTGCTTAGCGACCAGTTCTCTTAACAACCTAGTCATAGGAACAGAACTCTGTCATTAAATGAGTATCTGTGCTACAAACCTTTACAGTGCTGTGAAATATAAATAATTACAACAATGTAGATAGGAGAGATATGGTGATGATTGCTGCATAGAATGAACATGATCTTGACTCTTCTATTACTGAAACCAACGGAAAGAAAAACCTATTGTGGCTAAAATGAGTTATTCCGATGTAACAAAAATTTGGGAGCTCTATGATTCTAGCTGGATGTAAGTAGGGAAAGGATATTGCCATGTTCTATTTACTGCATAGTTATGTTACACAGTAGATTTGTGGGAATGTTTAGCACATCATAAAATGTTGTTTTTTATGTGGCAGGACCTCTCTCCGGGGAGTGTAGAGGAAGCAGAGGAAGCTGAACCTGATGATGAATTTAAAGATGCTATCGAGGTAGGTGAAAAAAGTGGCTTATTACAAAAAAATACTCACCGTGCATTCTTGTTTTTGTTCACTTTGTGGATTGCCTAAATATTTATCATAGGACTGATGCAGAATGTACACTTGATACAATATACATTTAAAATATGTATTTTCTTCCAGGCACAGGTGGACGTGTATTTTTATGATTCAAACATTTTAATGCGGTGAAATAAACGTTTCTAGAGCTGCTTGAACGATTCGTATCGCACTAAAGCGTTTATCGGTCTCTAGCATTTTTGTTTTTTTAACTTTGTCTTGAATCTTCCTTATGGCACGTCTGAAATACTCAACATTTTCTTCATTTTCTTGAGTTTTAGTGCAGTGGCGCTCAACCCTGGTCCTCAAAGGCTGTGAATATTACTGAAAAACATTCGCTGCTGGTGCTCCTGAGGGCCATAGTTGAGCACCATTGGTTTAATGTGTCATACTGCCTTTTTAAATTTGTGTAAAAAGGATTGGACTGTCTTTTTTTTTAATGGCCATACAGATGGAGCACAGTTAGATAATGGTGTGCGTTTGTGCAATTGAAAAAGGTGATGCCTTTTGCATGACCGAACAGATAGCACTGCGCTCTGCTCCATCTGTGAAAATATTATTTCAAAGTTTGTTGTATAAGTTATTAGTAAACATAGCTACAATGGAACCAAATATCTTTATCTGTGTGTATATGTGTTATACATACATACATACATACATACATACATACATACATACATACATACATACATACATACACATTATATATGTGTGTATATTTTTTTTCTAAACCTACCCCTTCCCTCAATTATAATGTTATTGAAAAAGGAGAGAAGGGAGGTGTTTGTAGACCTATAATAGGGTGATAATGCTACCTCTCCACAGGTACAATAGGCTGAGTATTGTCACTCTGAGACAGAAGGTGTCAGTTGCCTTAAAAATTGGATATTAATTTGGTCAGGTGGCTTCTGAATCCCTGGTCAGTTTGTCTATCCCATCCTAGGGAATACAGTAAAAGCCAACATTTGCATTGGATGCAGACATATCACAGCATGCTTGAAAGTCTTTCACCAAACATTGCATGTTAACCTTTGTAATGAAAAGAGGGAATGGTCATTTGACTGGGCATTTTTACATCAAGTGAAAAAGCTTTGTCTTCAGATGGCATTGAGATTGCTACAATGGACATATCTCACAGTTGTGATGGCCACCCACTCATAAGTGGCCCTTTTATGACCGCTCCAAATTTAGTTCTTAACCGTATTCTCTTTTGTTCACGCTGCTTCGGAAAGGAGGAACAACTGATAACCATGGTGAGTTCAGGCAATGTGACGCAGGAGAAAAAGTCAGAAATGGCTTATCGAAAACAAATCATGCTCCCGTATCACCAGCTTATTTTTATTTTGGCTTTTCATAATTATGGCCCTGCTACTTCCCCAGCCATAATTCCCTGCATGCTCTTCTTTGTTCAACACTTTTACAGATTAGACTTCCAATTACTGGAATTTCATTTTTTTTTTTTTAGAAAATTATTTTGTCATTATATTTTGGCCATTTCTATGGCATTTGATGTGAGAAGAAGTTGTAAAAAGGAGTCCATTTATACTGGCCAGTTTAAGGTTGGATTTTTCCAATGCAGACAGGAGACATCTATGGCATAGCTACACGAGGGATCCCAGATATAGGTCTGTATAGCCAGATTTACTATAAAAATAGTCATTTTATTCAGATAAATAAACATTGCTTTCTTAAAGTACTGAATGTGGACATACAATGTGAAGCATGGCTCATTGGAGAAGATTCTGATATTGATCAAGACTGAAGGTAAAGTGAGAAGGAAGAAAAAGCAGTTAATATTCTTAACGCCATGAATGTGCACCAGCAAGTATTCAGAGAGTCATCTGCTGACTTCTATGGCCTGCTCAGTGATAACATATGGCAGGAAGACCTGAACTATTAGAATGGATGAATGCAAGATAACCAGAACTTTGGGACTTTTTGATGTTGCATGAAACTGTTGAGTGCTACATGGGTTGCATTAAAAATAGTCCATATTTTAAGGAAATAAACATTGCTTAACGCCATGAATATGAACCAGCAAGTGTTCAAAGAGTCATCTGATGACCGTTATGATCTGCTCAGTAATAACATATGGCAGCAAGATTTGAACAATTAGAATGGATAGAATGAATGCATGCAAGATACCCGGAACTTTGGGACTTTGATGTTGCATGAAGCTGTTGAGTGCTACATGGGCTGCATTAAAAATAGTCCATATCTAAGAAAATAAACATTGCTTTCTTAAAGTACTGAATGTATTTTGGACATACTATGTGAAGCATGACACACTGGAGAAGATTCTAATGCTGGTTAAGACTGAAGGTAAAGTGAGAAGGAAACTAAAGAAGCTCCTATCAATTGGTCCATGAATATTAACGACTTAAGTGTTTTAGAGAATCATCTGCTGAACAACAAGCACGGGATACAAAAGCTCATGATATCCCAAAGAGTTGGAATAAATTAAATACACAAAATGTTTAGACTACAAAGTGAAGAGTGATTTCACGCAATAGACTACTCTTTGCTCATTTTTAAAGCAGGATTTAAATGACACATTTAAAAAAAAATAAAAAATTGTGTAAGTTTTGAGTTGATTCTCTGAACCCATGTGTCACGTAGCTTATGAAGCTTGAGATGACGAGGGTGGCCTCTCTTGCAACTCTGGTCCCAGAAAGCCTGATTATTATATATATGTGTGTATATTTTTTTTCTAAACCTACCCCTTCCCTCAATTATAATGTTATTGAAAAAGGAGAGAAGGGAGGTGTTTGTAGACCTATAATAGGGTGATAATGCTACCTCTCCACAGGTACAATAGGCTGAGTATTGTCACTCTGAGACAGAAGGTGTCAGTTGCCTTAAAAATTGGATATTAATTTGGTCAGGTGGCTTCTGAATCCCTGGTCAGTTTGTCTATCCCATCCTAGGGAATACAGTAAAAGCCAACATTTGCATTGGATGCAGACATATCACAGCATGCTTGAAAGTCTTTCACCAAACATTGCATGTTAACCTTTGTAATGAAAAGAGGGAATGGTCATTTGACTGGGCATTTTTACATCAAGTGAAAAAGCTTTGTCTTCAGATGGCATTGAGATTGCTACAATGGACATATCTCACAGTTGTGATGGCCACCCACTCATAAGTGGCCCTTTTATGACCGCTCCAAATTTAGTTCTTAACCGTATTCTCTTTTGTTCACGCTGCTTGGGAAAGGAGGAACAACTGATAACCATGGTGAGTTCAGGCAATGTGACGCAGGAGAAAAAGTCAGAAATGGCTTATCGAAAACAAATCATGCTCCCGTATCACCAGCTTATTTTTATTTTGGCTTTTCATAATTATGGCCCTGCTACTTCCCCAGCCATAATTCCCTGCATGCTCTTCTTTGTTCAACACTTTTACAGATTAGACTTCCAATTACTGGAATTTCATTTTTTTTTTTTTAGAAAATTATTTTGTCATTATATTTTGGCCATTTCTATGGCATTTGATGTGAGAAGAAGTTGTAAAAAGGAGTCCATTTATACTGGCCAGTTTAAGGTTGGATTTTTCCAATGCAGACAGGAGACATCTATGGCATAGCTACACGAGGGATCCCAGATATAGGTCTGTATAGCCAGATTTACTATAAAAATAGTCATTTTATTCAGATAAATAAACATTGCTTTCTTAAAGTACTGAATGTGGACATACAATGTGAAGCATGGCTCATTGGAGAAGATTCTGATATTGATCAAGACTGAAGGTAAAGTGAGAAGGAAGAAAAAGCAGTTAATATTCTTAACGCCATGAATGTGCACCAGCAAGTATTCAGAGAGTCATCTGCTGACTTCTATGGCCTGCTCAGTGATAACATATGGCAGGAAGACCTGAACTATTAGAATGGATGAATGCAAGATAACCAGAACTTTGGGACTTTTTGATGTTGCATGAAACTGTTGAGTGCTACATGGGTTGCATTAAAAATAGTCCATATTTTAAGGAAATAAACATTGCTTAACGCCATGAATATGAACCAGCAAGTGTTCAAAGAGTCATCTGATGACCGTTATGATCTGCTCAGTAATAACATATGGCAGCAAGATTTGAACAATTAGAATGGATAGAATGAATGCATGCAAGATACCCGGAACTTTGGGACTTTGATGTTGCATGAAGCTGTTGAGTGCTACATGGGCTGCATTAAAAATAGTCCATATCTAAGAAAATAAACATTGCTTTCTTAAAGTACTGAATGTATTTTGGACATACTATGTGAAGCATGACACACTGGAGAAGATTCTAATGCTGGTTAAGACTGAAGGTAAAGTGAGAAGGAAACTAAAGAAGCTCCTATCAATTGGTCCATGAATATTAACGACTTAAGTGTTTTAGAGAATCATCTGCTGAACAACAAGCACGGGATACAAAAGCTCATGATATCCCAAAGAGTTGGAATAAATTAAATACACAAAATGTTTAGACTACAAAGTGAAGAGTGATTTCACGCAATAGACTACTCTTTGCTCATTTTTAAAGCAGGATTTAAATGACACATTTAAAAAAAAATAAAAAATTGTGTAAGTTTTGAGTTGATTCTCTGAACCCATGTGTCACGTAGCTTATGAAGCTTGAGATGACGAGGGTGGCCTCTCTTGCAACTCTGGTCCCAGAAAGCCTGATTATTGATACAGGTACTCTGGGACACAGCAGGGCACGAGTGCCGGATGATGACTTGGATGCTGGCGCACAGCAAAGATGCATGTAGCATGTAGCCAAATTCAGCCAAACAGGGTCAGCAATGTGCAGGCAGGAAGGTAATGAAGCAGGAGACAAAATCTTAGTCGGGTAGCAGGCTAGTTCGGCGATGTGCAGACAACGCAGGAACAAGCCGGAAACAGAGGAGTAGTCAAACAAGCCAGGGTTAGGGTACCAGAAGATCAGCAGGGTCAATAACAAGCCGGGATCAGCAACAGGAAAGCAACACGACAGGAAACCGATACAGGATACAAGGCACACAGCTAAAAAGTACTCGGCACTAGAGGCACGGAGGGACTGAGCTTAAATAGCCTGTTTGGCGCCACAATAGGTCGTAGATGCGCGCCCACAAGCGTCTGCACAGAGGTGCATGGCCCGACCTGACACTGTGGACCATGCCGTGCAGACACAATCAACTTTGTACGGGCTTCCCGACGCAACGTTACAGAGACCTGTAAGTGTAGAGAGCAAAAATAGACTATATACATTTTGTTTTATTAAACTTGGTATCATACGGGATTCCCTTTCTCGTGTTTTATAGCGTGTCTGTGTGAAAACCCTACTAATGTGATTATACGAACAGGGGGAAGGAGTAGAATCATTGTTACCATTTGGACACGGTTAACTTTCGGTAGTTAAAAGTAAAACAATAGCAAATTGGATGAATTAATGGCTTTAAAAAAAAAAAAAAAAAAACTTCCCAGAACCACAATGTTGTTTGAGAACCCTCCATGCTGCAAATGTTTGAAGGATTCAAGGGTGTGAGACTAATACAGAATAATACCCTATAGATTTGTCTAAATGGATCCAAACAAAATTTAAAGTCCCAAGATAAGAAAAAGTGCGGATGTACTAATATCTTGCTCCTACTGGTGTCACAAATCCACATGACAACTTTAGGTACAGAAATAAAGACAGCAAAATGGTCCATTACAAAAAATGGACCAGCCACAACTGTGTCTGTTTGGACCCGAGGAGGCTTCATCAGGTTTCTAGGAGTTAGAGGTGTGTACTGTGCCCACCGACTCGCATGCTAGCATTACATTGTTTCTGCAGTATGTGTGTATTACAACCTCTATTCCCTGTAAAAGCAAATGGAGCATATAGATAAATGTACTTGGTGTTCCAACTACATACCTAATGCATATATACATGAAGCGTCACTGGTTTGAGCCATTTCGGTATACCTATACCATGAGAGTTCACCTTTCTTTACATACGTAAGTAATGGTACGGTAAATGAGGTTAACTGCATCCATCACATTTTGCCTCATTACAATATAAAAACTTAAAAAAATTACAGAAATTTTGCCTTCTTTTTGCATTCTACCTCTTCAGTTGTGTATGTGGCATATTACTCATTATACCATATTAGCACTTCAATTGGCTGCACTACCATCATTGCCTTTCTCAGACCTGCCATAACCAAAGACATTGTGTCAAATGTGACCTTGATGCAAACATGTAAGAATGTTGTTTCTGTGTCAATAATGATGCATTCTTCATGCTACTGTCTATATCAGGAGGATGATGATGTGTCCCAATGCGCTTCAGAGTATGAACTGATCCAGGATAATGGTTTCCTAAGCAGGAATGATGCCATAAAAAGCAAAGTCTCCAAACTGACAGAACGGCTGCGAAAGCGATACCCTACTAATAACCTGGGTAAGTACTTTTCAGAGTTCTTTTCTGAGTGCTTATGATGCAGAAATAATTAAAACCCATGTGCTGAGAAGAACAAAGAGTCTGGCACTGGCTGGCTGTTGGGTTTCAATGCACAGTTTACACTTGTGCATTAAAAGTACAGTTACCTGCAATAGAATGTTTATATTTCAGAATGTTTGCCTTTTTTGAAGAGCTACAGCTGCCCAAAGACTTTTTAGTATGGCCTCGTTCTTACGGGCAGCAAACTCCATCACCCCTCTGAAAACCAATCTACGGTGTAGCACTCTCCAGAGAGCCATAGAACATGCAGGCGCTAAGGAGGCGATACTGCCGCTTCTGAATGCCGTTTTTCATATTTTTGTCAAAGTGAGGATTTAGGTTGCAGGCTTCCAGGCACTCAGGAGGCGATACTGCCACTTCCAAAATTAGTTGTTTTTTTTTTTGTTTCTATTCCAAAAGGTATTTTTTATTGCAGCACGGTCACATTGATTACAATGGTCACATTTGGCAAGTGGCACCATCTGCCAAATGCAACATGCTGTTTAAAGGTTGCCATGATGCAAAGCACCGTGACCGCGCCATGTGTTCAAGTCTCAGGGGCCACTATTTTAAGTTTTAGGTGGGCGGTAATACCCTTGATCAACCCTTTGCTGTCCGTGTGAATGAGGCCCAATAGAAAAACACAACCGGTGATCATGTTATATATCACAGCCTTTGGCGGAACGCGAACCAGGCGGCCGCTATGGGGCCCGGGGCACAGGGGGGCTAGGCCAGCACATCCCCTGATGCCGAGCGGGCCGCCTGGATCGCTATGGCATCTCGGGCTCCTGGCTGTCACTGGCGGCTGTGAGGAGGAACGTGTCGCTGTTAGATCACTGACAACCTGTCGGTGATGTGTGCAGAGGCGCATTCCTCCTCACAGTCGCTGTTAAGTCAGTGACAGCCAGCAGCTGCTGAGGAGGAGGCTGGGCCCGGCGTCGGCAACGGAGGAGGCGGGGCCCAGCTATGGAGGAGGCGGGGTTCAGTAACGGAGGAGGCAGGGCCCGCCAGCGACTATGGAGGAGGCGGACAGTGGATTGATGCTGACAGGTAAGAGGGTTTGACCAGTCCACCTGTGACCCTGCAGAGCCCACCATAGAGAGTCTATGGTGGGCTCTGCAGGGTTACTCTCAGGTGGGCTGTTTGGGTTATCAGGTGGGCATAACTAGAAATCTCAGGGCCCCATACAAAATTTTGCTATGGGGCCCGGTGATTCCAAGTTACGCCACTGATCACAGCCATCCATAAATATTGCTGATTCTTGTGTGACTATTATAGATTTAGAAGGCCTCATGCCGTGAAAAGTCAGTGGACTGCTGCAGATTAACTTTTTAAACAGATGTCTGATGAATAGTATTTTATACCTCGGTGATAACGTTGTAATGTATATGTCCTTATGCAGAGAAAGTGTTAGTTTTGGCACTGTTGTATTGTTGAAAAACATCACGGTATTGGCTGCGATTTGTCTCTACCCGCTGGCAGACTTTGATCTCACTAAGTTCTGTGTTGATTCATTGACTTTGCCCAATCACTGAAACATGGAAGATTTGTTTAGAACTGTTTTTTTAATTCTCTAGCGGACTATACTACAAATTCACCATTGTGTGGAGGAAAGAGACTTGTTCTGCTCTGCTGCGTAAAACACGTTACATGGGACACGTACAGCTACCGTCTCTCCTGAGATATGTAACTTTGTGCTGTTGGACCGTGCATGTAAAATAATTTAGAATACGGCAAACTTTTATTTTCGTTTTTACTCTGGAATATTGTGGATTAAGAGTTAAGATGAAGGTTTAGTTTGCTAACTGGAAACACAAGGAAGCTGGTGTGCATTTCCATTCTGGTCTGAGAAAAGAATGAAAAATAAACACGATATGAGCTGATTTTACAAACACTAGAAATAATTAGGAGCAGAGTAAACCCCGGATTAACCACTTGCTGTAGTCGTCTCTATGTTGCTAATCATACATACAACCTCTAGAAGTATAGGAAAGGGGGATGCATCAAGGCCTGCTGATTCATGGCAAACTGTGAAAAATCCTAATCTACATCTGCTGCTTTTTTCTAAAGATGCTGCATCAGGATTTATGCAGTTATGGAACAGAATGCTATATATTATTTGAGTACTAGATATGCCCTGGACAAGATATAAGCCCATGTACCAGAAATTCATTAAAATGGCTTTATAATTTATATACATTGTTATTTTAGGCCAAACACGCCTATATGAAAGTAAAGCACTTGTAAGCAAAACAGGGGCAGAAAGCCTTCGTCCTCATTGACATGGCAAAAATGCGCCAGCTGTAGCAAGAATCCAGCAGATCCGTGTGGCTGGATTCACAGGCAGATAGTTGCGGTCACTGAGCCTGTACAAAGCAATGACAGGTTGACAACGGCCGCAGCTGTCCATCGGTGTTTGAATGTAGTTGCGCTTGGAACAAGGGTTTGGGACAGATCATCTATCCCTAACTGCAGATAATCACTCCAAGTGCAATTACATTTGAACACTGATGGACAACTGTGGTCACTGTTATCTGCAGTTAGAGACCGATGATTGCAAGCAGATGCAAGTTGTTTGCATCCAGCAGAGATCTGTCCCTAACCCTCGTTTTATCTGTGAAAACATTCACACACGGTGGACAGCTGTATCTGCTCTCATTGGTTTGTACAGGCTCAGTGGCCGCAACTATCCGCATCCACCTATGAATCCAGCTGCAGGAATCCACTGGATTCTTGCTACAACTGGCACAGTTTTGCCTATCTCGCGTGCTCTCTCTCTCTCTCCGCGCTCTCTCTCTCTCCGCGCTCTCTCTCTCTCTCCGCGCGCTCTCTCTCTCTCTCCGCGCTCTCTCTCTCTCTCCGCGCTCTCTCTCTCTCTCCGCGCTCTCTCTCTCTCTCCGCGCGCTCTCTCTCTTGCTCTCTCACTTTCGCTCTCTCTATAGCACACCAGGCATTACATTTTCTGCAGTGTATTTTTAATAACCTATACTAGGAGGTACATTTTTGAAAGGTGAGGATATATGTGTATAGCGGCTTAGCCTACCAGCCCAGGGCTTCTACTTTTCTTCAAGATATGGTTGTTGTGCATCATGCAATCCAACTAGGAAAATTCACCCTCCTGCCTCCCCACTTGATTTCTGCGATCACATTTTAGTTCAAAAGCAGAATGCATGGTGGACATTCTCTCAATCTATTTTGGAGGTTTTCAAACATACAGTAAAATAACTACATTTCTGAAGATATGGTAATCCAGGTGCATTAGAAGACAACTGGATCATGCAGAAGCGTGTTGAGGGATACTCAGTGCTTTCTACTATACCAAATGTACTTACTCTCTCCCCGCGCTCTCTCTCTCTCCGCGCTCTCTCTCTCTCTCCGCGCGCTCTCTCTCTCTCTCCGCGCTCTCTCTCTCTCTCCGCGCTCTCTCTCTCTCTCCGCGCGCTCTCTCTCTTGCTCTCTCACTTTCGCTCTCTCTATAGCACACCAGGCATTACATTTTCTGCAGTGTATTTTTAATAACCTATACTAGGAGGTACATTTTTGAAAGGTGAGGATATATGTGTATAGCGGCTTAGCCTACCAGCCCAGGGCTTCTACTTTTCTTCAAGATATGGTTGTTGTGCATCATGCAATCCAACTAGGAAAATTCACCCTCCTGCCTCCCCACTTGATTTCTGCGATCACATTTTAGTTCAAAAGCAGAATGCATGGTGGACATTCTCTCAATCTATTTTGGAGGTTTTCAAACATACAGTAAAATAACTACATTTCTGAAGATATGGTAATCCAGGTGCATTAGAAGACAACTGGATCATGCAGAAGCGTGTTGAGGGATACTCAGTGCTTTCTACTATACCAAATGTACTTAGATGATCATCTTCACATTGAAAAAGTCAATGTAATCAACCTCCAGCACGTTCAGTTCTTACTTTCCACCGCTTCCTTTTTTATTGGCCACGCTTTCCTATTCTTTCACCTTACAGCCCCTAAACTGTACACCCACTATGCTTACTCCAAGCTTTCTCTAGTCTATCCAGCCTTCCCACTATCTAGCCTCTATCAGGAGGCATGGCACCTTCCGTTCAAAAAAGCATGAGAAGGTATTTTGATACTGATGCTAAGGTGCAGAGGTGTGGGATCTAACTGTTATTGTGATGGAAATAAGTAGAGAAATCTTTGACTGCCTTGACTTCATCTCTTCGTTTTTTGAGAATGTGATCGTCAGATGGTGATAATTTAAGCCACAAATAATTAAGGATGAATATGTTTCCTGACCTAGAAGACAATCACTTTTATTCTGTAGCTCAGCGCACACTGATACCATCTGGAAATCTTCCCTCCTTCTGACAGTAGGATAAATTTATACATCCTATCTCAGTGGTATATTACTGCGATATAGCTTTAGCATTTTATTTTCTAAGTTCTAGTCGAATGCTTGCCCAGACCAGGCAGGAGTCGTCCTGGAGCATAGCAGAGGCAGTATGTAGAGATATAAAATCCCGAAAGCCTCTGCAGTGAAGGATGACTCCACTTTCTCTGACATCTGACAATGAATCATGAAACTCCTGTGGATGGTCTCAGATGACCTGAATAGCTGCTTAAAGCCAGGAATACTATTCCTAACTATGGACACAAGGCGATTTCATTATTATCAAGTGCATTACAAGTTCATATTGGCTGCTGATTTGTTATATAATAAAACATTGGAATGAATGTATTTGAAAGTTTTGGTTTTACAAGGATTGAAATGAGATCTAGAAATGTAAGTGCAGAAAATAATGCCATGCAGGCATACAGTGGTCCGGTATTGGTACATAAGAAATAGTTAAAGGCTATGTTTACTTTTCTGACCATGTTTCATGTTACCTACATATTCAGGGTGTAACATGAAAGATGGTCACATCTCCACTCCCCGCCCCCTTCTTGTCCCTCCAGCTACCTGAATTGCAGGGTTCTGCTCCATGGAGCCTTGTGGTGTTTTTTGAATTTGTTGCAGCTTCTCCCATACATCCACGTCATCCATTCACAGATCCTTTGACGGGATGTGGGAATGGAGAAATTACAACTCTCATCAGCCACTGCAGCAGAGGGACTAGTACAAATGCGGTGACATCACCACACTTTAGTCCATTTAATCTTCCTCTCGGACATGTTACTAAATATCTGTACCGAGGGTCCAGAGCATTGTACCCATGATCTACTGGTCGCAATTGCAATGCTTTACTGGCTCCAATGCAAAAAATAATTATTGCACATTTTTCTTATGAACAAGTGTGCATTCATTATTTTTTCTAGAAGGTGGAATTTTCCTTTTTAAAGGTTTAGCATTTAATGAGTATTCCATAGCCGTACCATCTGTGTAATTTAAAGCCCAAATGAATGTTCATTCCAAATCTGCATAATAACTTTGAAGTATCTGACTCATCAATACAGTAGGTTTGCAAAATCCGGCAATCATGTCCCCTACAGCATGCTATAGTGATGGACCCTTGCTCTGCTAGAAACAGTGGACTCTCTCCAGCGGTCTGACTCACCAAGGGGTGTTTCAGGCCTCTGCTGGGAGACCACTGCTTCTACACAAAGAGCAAGGTTCCTTCTCTACAATATGTCAGGGGACAGGCTTTTCTACTTAGGCTGTGCCTGTTTTCTAAAGGAACTCTAAGATTTTGCACGCCTTTTTGTTTTGATGCGCCTGTCATGTATTTAGCTGATTTAAACTAAAAGTTAATTTGGGCATATAAGTATTTCTAACACCAGAACCTATTTTTTTTTTCATGTCTTGCATTTAGTAGGGAGGGTTTAAAACCTTGCAACACAGATTGCTACTGCTGTATGTGTCTTTGTTGGGGTTATTCACTCTGTTTCTCCTGATGATCACTTCTGTCAGGACTGAACATAAAGGAAAATCTATAATTTTAAAAAGTTACCAAAACATGAATAGATGGGAAATATTTCAGTAGCTACATGTGTTCTGGTGACTTGTTCAGATATGCGCTAGCACCCCAACCTGTACTTCACACCCATCAGGTTTTTGGTCTCCTAAGGTGACAGCCTCTTTTTGGGGCAGAGTGGAGAAGGATTTAGAACCCTGTCAAGTTTGTATCGGTTACCTACTTCCCTACTACACTAGCTCTGCTTAAAGACACCCTGTCGCTAGACCATTCATTTCTTTAAAGATCTTCCCATAAGATTATATATGCATTTTAATATGATATGTGCATATTCTTTTACCTGTAAAAGCCTCCTTTGGCTAGGCATCCTAAAGACTTGAAAACTTCTCAGACTCAGACACTCTATAGCAGGGCTGTGCAAACTCTGGCCCTCCAGCTGCGGTGGCACTACAAATCCCACGAGGCATACCCCACAAACCAAAGTCAGCATACCAACTGTGAAGCATGAGTCTGGGCAGCTTGCAATCATGGAGTCATCTATTAATTGTGCATCAAATCAAAGTGTGCATAATGACAATGTGAGACCATCTGTTTTAAAAGTGGAACTGGAAAAGGATCTTTCAGCAATATGATCATTTGAAGCATACTAGCAAAACCGCCAAGGAATGGCTCTAAAAAAAGAAATGGAGGATTTTGGACTGGGTTAGTCAAATACCCGGATTTCAAACCCATTGAAATGTTGTGGGGGGCTCTGCAACAAGAAAGTCCATGCAAATAATTTATGGAGAGGAAAAACAGTGCATGTAAACCCTTAAAATTATTTTGGTTGTTTTAGATTTTTCTATAATATAATAATTATAATTTATTTTTACATTGGGGGGGGGCGTGGAAAAAAAAAAAAAAAAAGGAAAGTTAAAGGCCAAAAATATACTATCTCAATTTTCTGTAAGGAGCGCAGTCAGTATTTTAGTGCTGAGTCATTTCTTGCCTTTCGATTTTAGTACTTTAAATATTTTGAGGTTTATGTGCAAAACTGCTATTCCAGCTTTCATGCTCAGTCGCCGTACACACGCATAGCCTAAAGCAAAACAAAAATGTCTGATATGGATTTTTTTTTCTTCTAATTCATGGCTCCATTGTGTAAAACATTTACTCCGCATTAATATATGCACACATTACTTCTGTATATAGATTCCACACATTTCATCACACGGGGTGGCAACTCTTTGTTTATTTCATTTAGTGCAATAGCCATTGCAACAACATCAGTTTTTCCAGTGTGGGGCTTAGTGTTTCCAAACTGATACATTTTTCCCTAGAAAGTTGTTTTCTTTTCATTTTACTACTAGAACAGGAGAGAAATCAATCCCTCTCCTCCCTCAGTACTGTACTGGTTGTCTCAGCCCTCCAGCTTTATTTTTATTTTTTTACTGTACAAGACCTACCGCAGCGCAAAAAAAAAGATGTAAAATCAAATAATGTAATGATGAAAGGTTTTTTTTTTTTTTTGTTTCATTACAGCTAGTTTGACTTTGGAACGAACGATTTTTGTGTAAGCTTTTAAAATTTAGCGTAACAACTGAAGATTTTACTTTTGTGGACTTGAGACAAAAATTGTGAATGATATTACCGTGGAATGCATGACACAGGTTTGGGCTCAAACAATTTTAGCTTAAAAGTACAGGCATTGAATAAACTTAAAACTTGATTTGCTTCTTTAAAAAGTGCATTTCAAAAACAATAATTTCCATGTGTCGTATTTTATTAGAAAATATATATTTAACTTTTTTTAAAATATATTATACAACCCCAATTCCATAAAAGTTGGGACGCGGTGTAAAATCTACTTAAAAACAGAATGCTATGATATTTGCAAATCGAATAAACCCAGATTTTATTCTCAGTAAAAAATAGAACACATATCAAATGTTTAAACTGAGAAAAAGGACCATTTTATGAGAAAATCTAATGTAATTTGGAAATTGATGGCAGCAACACGTCTCCAGAAAGTTGGTACAGGGCAAGAAAAAGCTGGCAAAGTAAGTGGTACTAATAAGGAAAAGCTGGAAGAACATTTTGCAACTAATTAGGTTGATTGGCAACAAGTCCGTAACATGATTGGGTATAAAAAGAGCATCTTAGAGAGTCGGTCTCAGAAGTAAAGATGGGCAGAGTCAGAAAGTCTCAGAAGTACAGATGGGCAGAGGTTCACCAATCTATGAAAAGCTGCGTCTAAAAATTGTCAAACAATTTTAGAATAATATTCCTTAACGTAAAATTGCAAAGACTTTAAATATATCATCATCTCCAGTGCATAATATCAAAAGATTCCAAGAATCAGGAGAAATCTTTGTGCGCCAGGGTCAGGACCGAATAGCAATATTTGATGCCAAAAATGGCAGTTAAAGCTCTATCATGCAAACAAGAAGCCATATCTGAACATGATCCCAAAACGCTGCCGTCGTCTCTGGGCCAAAGCTCATTTAAAATGGTCTGTTGCAAAGTGCAAAACTGTTCTGTGGTCAGAAAAATCGAAATTTGACATTCTTTTTGGGTGCCGCGTCCAGAGAAGTGGGACCTTCTCCCTTATCAGTACTCACTTCAAAAGCCTGCATCTCTGATGGTATTGGGGTGCATTAGTGTGTGGAATAGGCAGCTTGCAGATTGGGAAAGGCACCATCATTGCTGAAAGATATATCCAGGTGTTACAGCAGCATATGCTTACATTCAGACTACGCCTTTTTCAGGGAAAGCCTTGCCTATTTCAGCAGGATAATGCTAAACCGCATATTGCATCTATGACACCAGCATGGCTTCGTAGTAGAAGAGTCCGGGTGCTTTTAACTGGCCTGCCTGCAGTCCAGACCTTTTCACCAATTGATAATATTTGGCGCCTCTTAAAATCGACAACAAAGAAGACCCAGGACTGTTGAGCAGTTAGAATCCTATATCGGGCAAGAATGAGACAACATTCCTCTCCCAAAAACTCCAGCAACTGGTCTCCTCCGTTCCCAAACGTTTACATAGTGTTGTTTACCACAGTATAGCATCCCCTTTTCTTTTAACATCGCCCTGTCCCAACTTTTTTGAGACGTGTTGATGCCATCAATTTCAAAAATACCTTTTTTTTTTTTTTTCCCCCCTTTTTTTTTTGGTTCATTTTTTTTTCAGTTTAAACATTTTGATATGTTTTATATTGTACATAAAAAATGGGTTTATGAGATTTGCAAATCATTGCAGATTTTACACAGCGTTCCAATTTTTTGGGAATTGGGGTTGTACAATTATTATTTTTTTTAGCAAGCAAGTTATGTTGAATTGTATGTAGACAATAGTGAACATTTTTCTTTGTTTTGCAATAACTAGAGATTTACAGGTTAAGGGTTAACTCTGGAGTTAAATCTTTAAAATGTATTCAAGTACCCGAACTATTAACAAAAATGTAGTTAATTTGTGTATCAGTCAGCTGTAGAGCCACAAATCATCTCTGAATTGGTACTGTCCTTCCTTCTGGGGTGTGGCTACTTTTGTTCCCCATGGTCCCTGTGTGTGTTGTAAAGTAGTCCATCGCTCCAGCGATGGATTAAAATCTCAATACAAGTGAGCTAACTAAATGTGAGATTGTAATTCATCACAGGAGCGAGCTAAGGAAATAAGAAACTAGTGCAAGTGCTACACAAGGACTTGTGAAATTCAGTAGACATTTTGTGCTTGTATTTCCGATGCACTATAAGAAGAATTTTGGCTTTTTATCAACTAATGGAAAGTCAAAGTCAAGTAATGAGAGAGAGAGAGAGAGTGAGAGTAATGTCAGAATTTCCAAACAGTGACAGCAGCTGAACTATAACCTCCCATTTCTTTTAACGGGAGGCATAGTTCTACTTTAAATTTCAGTTTTCTATAGATTGCATTTGGAGTTACATTCAACTTGTACATACTGGGCCTCATGTATTTGAAGAAAGGAAAAGCATGTCATTGCCCAGAGTGTCTAATCAGGTTGCTATTTGTATTTGCCAGCTTTCTTATTGGCTACCATAGGTAAAATCTCTACGTTGCCCTTTCTCTGGCGTCTACATAGTCACCCAACTGTAACTAGATTTATACAACATATTGTATAGCTTAATCATGACAACGAATAACTCATTATACAGCTGACCAGCACCTCTGATCAACACACAAAGGATTCAGGCCAAGTGCAGATGTGGAAGAACAATTTGGTTTTTCAGATTTTTCCAAATTTACGTTCTCAGAAAAAGTTACATAACACAT
The DNA here is from genome assembly GCF_000935625.1 of Nanorana parkeri. Taxonomy (NCBI): domain Eukaryota; kingdom Metazoa; phylum Chordata; class Amphibia; order Anura; family Dicroglossidae; genus Nanorana; species Nanorana parkeri. The sequence goes on from NW_017306270.1 coordinate 896,607, forward strand.
ACTTCCTGTCCATTCATTATGCCTGTGCGCCCAAGGGAAACTTTTCATAGATTTTGTTTATACTTAGCCTCCTAACTGTGGTAGATATCTTATGAGACAGGAAGTAATTAAAACTGTAGTGGTGTGTGGCGCATTCTTTCAGTCACCTGTTAGTCATATAATAACATGTTTTTCATTTTTTTGCCACATTCTGCTTTATTGGTCAAAAGCGAGCCAGCCAAACCAGTAACAATCCAATTATATAATTGTCTTTTGTTTCTCAATCTGACCATGCCCCCTGCTTTTCGTAGTGTGTGTCTAAATATTTTCTGTGTAATGTAATCGTTTTCGGAAAGTATTCAGAAATGGGAAAAAATTCCATAAACTGTATCTTCAGCCAAAGTTTTTTTCTTAGTTTAGTTTTGGATTTAATTGGCAGGAGTTAGAACCTTTGTCAGGGATTGGTTTGTATCTGTGGCCCAACTAAAGTTTCAACATAGTATGCACATATTGAATCCGTAAGCAAGAAGTTCAAATGTGAGCGTCTTACTCATTTAAACCATGGTGCTACTCTGAGGTCAACCATTGTTACCATCACAGCTAAGTGTTTTACTGTTATAAGTAGTAGAACAGCCCCTCAGTGCCAATCCCAGCATCTTTTCCCTGGGAGCATACTACATAGAGTATTGCTACTACTTGTAAAGAAGCAGTGGTCTCTCTGCAGTTAAACAAAAGCGTAGATGGCGCCCTCTCCTAGTGTAACAACGTTAAAATGACCTGACATAAAAACTACTCACATTGTGATGAGCAAGTCATAGGCAAACAGATGCCCAAAGACAACCAAATTGCTGATGCGTTTCGGGGGATCTTCCCCCTTCTTCAGAGCTCTATGACTTGCTCATCACAATGTGAGTAGTTTTTATGTCAGATCAATTTGACTCCTTTTATTTAAAAATCGTTGTTACACTAGGAGAGGGCGCTGTCTACGCTTTTGTTTTACATGTTTTGTGAGGATGCTTCCTGGTGGCCTTGAGGACGGCAACCTTTTCCCTCTACGTTGATTTGGAAGAACTCTTTTTTACTGGGCGCTGTGTTTCACATCATTTTTCTTTGGTCTCTGCAGTTGTTTGACATGCCCCCTCTTTCTCATTAAGTCACAGCTAGAACTCTCAAATCGGCAAAGCTCAGGTTCCCTGCTGAAACCTCTAGCTGTGACTGAATGGGAGGAATGTCAGACCCCTGCATTTTTAGCAGAAATCCTCTCTGCAGAGCGCTGCCTAGTAAGAGAAGCTGGACCTAGCACTGGGAAGCAGTTACAATACTACTTACAACAGAAGAACGCTTACAGTTATGCTTCCTGTTTACCATGCATTGTATGTGCATACTTGTTTTGAAGCTTCAGTTCACCTTTAAAAACTACTTTGTAGAGGGGGGCTAGAACTTCCATTCGCTTTTTATTGCTTTTTCTTTCTTCTCTTTTACTTTACTTCCTCTCACGGCAACCTCGCCAAAACAGGGAGTGAGGGGAAATGGCCCCAGTAAAAACACAGACCACAATTGGATCTGATAAAGGTTCTAAACCTTAACCAATGCTATCCAAAACTTAGCTTTACTGGAGTTACTTTTTTCTGTAATTGGGCTGCGGTATTATCAGTTTTTTGCAGTCAGGGGCATCTTTAGTATTACAAATCAAATACCAAGCAATCTTTGCAAAAAAAAATACTGCTTTGAGACAGACCCTATCCAAAAAGTCATTTTTAAAGTCGACCTGAACTCCAAAAATGAAGATTTGCTATGTTATAGGGGACATCTAGAAATGCTAAGCAGCCTGAAATATCTGTCTTGAATTTCTTCTGAAAAAAAGCAGTGCACTTCCTTATATGTTACTGTTCATACAGCCTCATACCTCTATATCTGCAGAGTGAGAGCTGCTGCCTCTGACTGCTAATCTGTGGAATGTCACTCCTGTTCTCCTCTCTGTTCTCCTTGCTGGAAACTATCAGGGTTATTCACAAAAGGGTGAAGAGTTTGGAGAAGGCAGGAGAAGTGAACAATCTTGGACAAAATGGCTGATTTGGAACAATTCTCCAATTTAAGCTCACTATCCAAATCGGCTATGTTGTTCTAGATAGTTCACTTCTCCAAACTCTTCACCCTTTTGTGAATAGCCCTGTATAGCTTCACTACACTTTATGTAGATGCCTGCTTTCATTACCTCTTCTGCTGCTTTTTGAATGTTACTCCACCAGCCATCAGTTCACCATCCATTATGGGGCAGCTATGACCTGAGGAAGCAAAGCCCTGCTCCTCTAACCAAGAAGGCCACCTTTACACAGAGAGACAGTACAGAGCAAGGACTGGTTAATAATGGGTAAAGATCAACTGCAAGTCATTTGACTAGTCACTTGCCTTCTGCTTGCCTTTTTTTGAGAACAGCTTCAACAATTCAGGTCTTCTTTAATCCTTGTAAGTATTTTGGTGTCCTCTTATGGGACTTGCATGTATTTCCATGAAGCTGTTTACATGGATTCCTACTTTACATCCCACAAACTCGCATACAAGTTCAAATCCTACACCTACAAACATAATTCCGGAGGCACAAGAAAAGCCCCTAGCCACTTTCCTCTACTGGCTTCTAGAAAGAGTCTAAAAACCTAACATTTCTGATTAGATATGCATAGCAGAGCAATGCTTTCGTAGAACGTAGACTGTACTGGTGATGGCCAAAAAGCCTATATTTGCACTATACACCAGCGGTTCTGGTTGTTTATCAAGCTGTTGAGGCATACACAAATCAATTATTTTCATGGCTCTGCCCACTGTCCTGAAATACGAACTAATCCTCTTATTTTTGGGAAATGTGATGGAATGACACATGTGACACACTTCTTTTCTAAAAAGGCGTTTGCTGTGCTATGCATTGATTCAGTTGCAGAGCTTTTTGCTTCCTTCTCACCATTACCTGTTTGGGTACACCTGTTTCATTCATTATGCAGTATATCAATCCACAAATTCTAAGGTCAAACTTCTTTACTCATTGTTTTTTTCTTGGACATATACTGTACCTTGTTTTCTCAAAGCATCATTGTGAGAACTGCTTTTATCCCCCAGTGGCCAATCGTTAGATTCAACCCTGCTCTACAAAATGACACTTGAAATCTAAACGTTAGCTGGCTGTGGGGAAAAGAGTTGATACACAAGGCCCACTGTTGACCATAAACTCCTGTTCATTTTACTTTACTCTTAGATATATGCTATACAACAATGCCCTCTCCATTTCTACCATGCACTGACTCACATTTGCCAGTCAAGTGCTCAACAAGATAAGCAGGGCTTTTGTGGACAATCAACAAAATCTCTTCTGTTCATTCAAGCACCCCTCTGCCCCACAATCAGACTTCTATAGTATAGTCGATAAAAAAGGTAAATAAAATAAACTGAACCAAATGTTTATATGAACAGATTTTAGTGTATAAAGATACCTTTTTATACCCACAACAAGTTAGCTTTTCACGCCGCACTAAAGAATTCTCCGACTGCCTATAATCCTCTGCCATGTCAGTGCATTAAAGCCTTTCTCGGTGATGGGGTCTAAAAACATTTTGATTAACTTCCTTGTCAAATATTCATACTGCACTGCTGATCTTGTTACTGAAAGCATCCATCTCTGTTAGCATGAAGCCAAAGCAATCACAGCTTTATTGTGCGTGTGATAAAAGGATCATAATGGATGCCATTTCTTTGCTATCAATGTCGCTATCACATTAAGGGATAAAGAAATCAATAGATGGTGGGGTTGAAGCTAAAATGTTCAACGCCGATACCTCAGGAGAAAGGGGAATGAAGAATTTATGGTTACTATGTAAAGCAGCTGTGCATCTACTGGAGTGGAGAGTGAGAAAGGGAGCGGAAATAAATTCTCTGTTGACATGCCCTTTGCTTTTCTCATTATACTAACAGACCTCAAATGTTTTTTGTTTTTTTCTTTTTTTGCTTTGTATTTGACAGGCAATATTTCATGAAAGACATATTTAATATAACTGGCTTTATTTCTCATTTTTTACAGTCATGTAATCCCTGTGCATCTGAATCAGTTGCAGGCAACATTTTTGCAATCACAGGTTGAAATGTTGGTAATGAATCCTCCCTCCCTCCATCCTTTTTTTAAGTCCAACTTTGCCTGCTTCAAGAAGGGATCCTGCTCGAATGTTACAAACCAAACCATAAAGCGGGCTTATTTTGTGCTGTAGGTAAACAGCTTTAACAGAATTATGTGATCCAAATGACTTGGTGTCGTAAAGGAACAACCCCAAGAGACTTGAGGGGGGCTGAACCTTGCCTAAAGGCAGCAAAATAATCTGTGATGGCCCAGAGACTGCTCTGAAGGCCTTCTCCGTGGTGACAGGACATTACTGCCTTTTTATTAATAGCTTAGAGAATTGTGGTTTGCACGGTGATAAGGAATATTATAGATGCATTCCTCAAGAATTGCTGATATGAAGAAAAAGGGAGTTTCTCAAGCTTACTCATGTAATGGCTTCTATTAAAGCATTACAGCCTGAATGGAAGTTTCTATGATTTTCTCAATCTGCTATCTACTGCTCTCTATAATAGGCCACAGTTTCATCAACCTAGGCTTTCTTTTATATCAGTAAAAATAGATTTTTCTTGACATGGTTGGTGCAAACGGTGGTTACAAGGGAGCAGTTCCCAAAATAATTCTGTACTAGGGTAGGCATTGATATCTGTTATCTTTAAGTGAGAGTGGAAATACAATTTAACTAGAGACATAAATCCTTTATCGGAAAAGGTAGCAAAGACATGAACCGAATTGCAGGAGAAGGTTACAGAAAGAACATGGTTAATTGTGCCCTGAAGCAAGGTTCAGCCCCATCAGTCACTTGGGGTGGTCCCTTTTAAAATGCCAGGCCATTTGGGTCAGATAGTTCTCTCAAGCCCTGCCAGTCACACAGGGTTGTCCTTTTACAATGCCAGCCCATTTGGATCAGATAGTTCTCTCCCCTGTCAGCCATTTGGGGTGGTCCTTTTACAAGAGAAGGTTGCAGAAAGAACATGATTTAATTGCACCCTGAAGCAAAGTTCAACCCCATCTGTCTCTCGGTATGGTCCCGTTACAATGCAAGACCCTTTGGGTGAAATAGTTTTGTTAAAGCAGTTTCCTTACATATGTTAGGGAAGGAGCAAAGTCCCCCTGTTTGTAGGAGTGGAACCCAATAGCAGGGAACAATACCAGAAGAGTCCAGGCTGAGGTACAAGATAGGATGACCAGAAATGTGTTTTTGGAGTACAGTCCGGGTTGAGGCAGGCAGCGAGTATCCTAAACGGGGAGACAAGCCAGGGGTTGATAACCAGGAGATCCAAATAACGGGGAAGGAAGGCAGGAAACAGGAAATGAGGCTTTGTAGCTGCTTTGGGTATGGCAGAATAACTTGGCAACAAGTCTTGGCTCTGGCTGAAATATAAACCCAACGGGGGCCAGCGACGCCCCCGTTGTCTGGGCAACAAGGAAGCCACCGGTCCCTGGGAACCAATGGGATGCCCAGGAGAGGAGGAGTGCTCGCAAGGCCCTCTCTGGCAATGATCAGCACCCGAGGTGACTAATCAGCCACGGCAGCATCACATGCGCATGTCACGCACACACCTGCAAACCCGCCGCCAGGCACCAAATCAGCCCAAGGAGGACTCCACAATCTCCGCCGGACCCCAGGTAAGAGGGCACCCCTGGTCCCACTACAACATAGGTCAACTATTTTTGATGTAGTTGTGCTTCACACTTATTGTGCTGTTGACCCTCTTGTTTGTGGCCAGGTCTACTACACAGGGTCTGGCTGGACTAAACAGAAAAAAAGAAATCATATAGATTCCCTAAACAAAAATTTACTGCTTTTGCTGAACCTTATATAAGGGCTCTTTCTATAGCTATCTTTGGTGCTAAGAGAAAGGAGATGTACTGTATGCAACTATACTACCTGTTTTCAGACCACATACCCAGTGCTATACATAGCCATCTCATCTGCAGCAGCACTTTAGCCTGCCCATATGGTGCTGTTCGTAAACGGGGAGATGGGCTCTGGTTGACTCGCAGTGAATAATAAGGAATGAACCTTCCCATCTCCCAATGGTAGCTGGGAATGCTTCTGCAGAGGAAGAGCGCTAATGTGACCAGGGGACAAATTATGTTTGCTGTGCAGGTTGATTTGGTTCAAGTCATGCCTTTCTATTGAATTATTTAGACATATAGAAGTAAACATTGAAGTGCTGTTCACTTTTTTGAGGGTACTTTTTTACTTATTGTTCAATACCCATTGAACAGGGCATTCACCTACAGGCCTGCCATCTAAAAAAAAAATACATTCACTCAAGTCAATTGTAATTTTTTTTTTGCTAAAAATGTCCTCTAAATTTTCTATGTTCCTATCAGGGAATGTCATATTTAAAGTATACAACAATGTAGTGCTCCATGTCATTAAACTACATGGACTGCTTTAACCAATAGCTGCCCTTTTTTGCTTACTGTTTGGAATACTGGGATTTGGTATAAACTCCTTTTTTTTTTAAACTTTTTAGTGGCTTGTATGAATGGCATCTTCTAAAGAGATGTGTGAAAGGATTATGTTTCAAATTAAAGCAAACATAATTATTTTAAAATTAATGCTATGTGTACAAATTATATATTCTATCAACCTTGCAAATTACCGACACCTGTTTAAATAATATCTCGAAGGAAACAGGTGATCTTTACAAATTATACTAATTTTGGGATTCAGAAAGCAAATAATGTCAATTATATCCATGGCAATAGCAGTGACATCTGGAAGACATGTCTGTTCTAGAGGAGCTGCAACTACAAAATATATATATATA
>NW_017306270.1:903727-923336 GCF_000935625.1 Nanorana parkeri
TATATATATATATAAATTAGGGTGTCGCACCGTTTACTTTCCACTGTAGGAAAATGAAACGTGGATGGCAAGATTACATTTTACCGTTTTTAAGTTTGCAATTTTATATGTTTACAAAAGCAGTCATATTGTTAGCAATCTCGTTTCTACAAATCCTGTCCCCACTTATATTGTTACCTCCTTAATTAGCAGCACTCGTCATCTCCAGCCTTCTTCTATTGGGATCACAACTTTTTTTAAATCATTGTAGCAGTATGGGTTTTTTTGGGGGACTTTGTGCTTCATTTTTGTCCCATAAAGTTTCTTCATAGACTGCCTTTTCCTTTTTCTGTCATTGGGACTGGTCACCTCAACTTGCTTCCTATGAGTTGGATGACCAGTCTCCTCAATACTCCTCTGTAGTTCAGTTCTGGTAGCTCTGACATCACTATGTCTGTGCTGCTTGCTGTAAAAAGATTTGGGTGCTGATGGGGCTTCTTCCTACCCAATACCACCCTAATTTTATATTGCTTAACCCACACCTCGCTCTTCCCCTCTCTACCCTGCGGGAACATACAGTGTCCTGAAGCTTCTAGCAGATCAGGACTGACAGTTCTTTGTGAGATGGCTGTGTAGCAGTCATCTTACCACCTCCTGCCTAACTTGCACTAAGCTGTGCCTTGCTGCACTTAATGGCTCAGGACACCGACCATGTTAAACTCCACAGTTGCTATATCCTTTGGTGTATGCAGATCGGAGTCTGGAGGTAACAGGAACCGGGACCTCCCCTGTCATCACTGCAGCATTTTTCTTGGCAAGTAAGCTGTACCTAATTGTACCAGTGCCAAATACTGTACTTGTGATGGTACATTACTAGTTTTGTTAGAATTAGATATCGTCTACTTGCAGTAATGAGATGAGAATTAAACCAAGCATGTGTTGAGAGAAATGTGGAGTTTCCATTGCTAACCTGTCTTTCTGAAAATGCAAAATTGCTTGGCTGTCATGCTAATCTTCAGATACTGACCCAGCATAACCTTTCAAATAGTCTTCATTTAGTTTCTACCACAAGGCTGAGCTTGCAAGGTTAACCGTATTTAAAATAGTATTGCTCCATTAAGATTAGGATAGCATGATCACACAAAAGTGGTCTGGTGTGCCGTATATCTTCTGGCTAATACTGAGTGCAACTCTGAGCTTGGCTAGGAGTTTATCGCTTAATTTAGTGTTTCCAGAAGTATGGAATATTCACTGCTAGTGGTCTAAAGGCCTGGTGGCCAAGCGGCTTATCCCCAGCTGAGTGTGTATAGCAATGGTTTGCGTTTCACCTTTTAGAGAAGGTATGACAATGCTGGTGATGGCTGTGCAGCTTAGCCTTGCAATGATCACAGGGTCTGTTTAGTTTTGTGCTTTCATTCTTCACAGTGCTTAGCCCCTGTCTTTGTCGTTTTGTCTTTGCACCTATATATCACTGCTTTTACTATGTTGTCTTCTCCTGTCTCTAATCTCCCGGTAGCTTCCTGGTTATTTAGACCTCTACCATTACTACAGTAGGCTGCCAAAGCATTTTCTGTTTCTCTAGGTTAGATCATGTAAACTTGGCTTTTGATCTCGAGCTATATTCTAGTCCACCGTTTGCCTTGTGTTTCAAGCTCCTGTCTTTGTGGATTACAGGTTTTGCCTTGTCTCCTGTCATGCTCCATTTCCTTGTCTGGTTAGTATTTGTCTTGCACCTCTTCACCTGTTTGCAGCCCCTGGTTACTGATCCTTGTTTTGCATCCCAGTTTGCTAAGCTGTCCTTGTGTGCATCCTCTGTTCTGCCTCTTGCTTGACTCTCCTCTGCAGAATTAGATGTGTAGTGTTGCAGGCCCTTGGTGGCTGCTTCTTGTCTTGCATCCCACTTTTCTGTTTCTTAGCGCAGTTTTTCTTGCCTCTACTGATCTGTTTCTGTTGCCTTTTGTTTCTCCACCCTGTTGCTTTTTCTTACATCCAGCTGGTCCACTTGTGTGGCCGGAGAGGGCATGCTAAGTATAAGAGTTTGGGAGTTGTTCTTATGCATAAGTTCCAACTCCATCATCATGAGGTCTGACGAAAGCCAGGCACTAAGCCTCTCGATACCTTTTGGTGACTCAATATGTTTGCTGTCTTTGTGGTTTGTCCACACCATTACCTTGGCTTCTGGTCTAGCCTTTTGTTAATTGTATAGTTAACCTCTTCCATGCTAGCCAAGTTTTTGGACCTTTCAGACCTGTTAACAATGGAGTCCTGTGTTTTTATCCCAATGGTTTCTGTAATACACACTGTAGGGAAAGTCCATGATATAAACCCTGGCTGGAACTGTCTGACCCTCCATGGCCCTTCTGAAGGCAACAGTGTTCTGACTGAAAGCTAGCTTCTGAAGAAGATGAAGAAATAAATATGATAATGTACAGAATGTGCAACAGATGCAATGGGAACTCATAATCACCCACTACTGTAAAGCTATATGTTAAAATATTTGCTGGACTAGCGAATTGGAGCTATGACTGCTTGAAGTACTGAGCAGGTAGGATGCATCCTCTAAATGCATTTAAAGGCCTCAAAATGTTGGTTTTGCCTAGAGTGACACCCTCCGGTGATTTACTATATATAGTAATTCAAAGCTAGTCACTTTAAAATAGTAAATAATAGTACAAAGGGAACTTGGTAATGCACAGTTGACCAAAACACGGGGAAAAGAAATTGTAAACACCAACAAAATATACTCAGAGTCCAAAAACCCATCATTTGTTTAAGTGTTTAAGCCTGAAACACTCCAGCTAAAGAAGAAAATTAAGCCTTGAGATAAATAGAGGGACGCGCTGCCTACCTCCTTTTTATTGAAGTCCACCCCATTCCTTTTTTCCCCATTGACTATATAAACCTAATTGCACGACTCTTTGTGCGAGGCTATGTGTTCGCTGCCTGAAAGATTGGGCCGAAACCAAATCCAAAATAGAGAAAGGTTTGTAGCTTTTGCTTGATGCTGCAAATGCAACTGAAATTGGCCACCTGCGGCCTCAATTCTACTTCATAATGTTCTATTTTGGCCCGATCCCCACAGCGAGCTGCAGAGCTGTAAATCAAAATGGTGTAAAAGTAAAAACATGAAAATGTATAGGAGTAACAGTTTTACGACATACCAAGTGCTAGAGGGGGGGCTGTAAGATTTCGGGTATGAGTTATGCTTACAGGCAGGACCTGTCTATGCTTCTATCCCCTCACACATGATCACAATTGTTTTGCTGCCTATAATGGTAAAAATATGTTCTCAGAGTATTTTCTGCATTAGCCAACTAATATAAACTTCAAGATAAACTAATTCAACCTCCGAAATCATGTGCTGCCAAAGAAAGGGGCATGGGCTTTAAGGCCTGTATTTCATATAGAATGTATCACTCGTATTTTAAACAGAGCAAACAGCAGTAGTGGGATCAATCCCACACACCACAGCACTATAGCTATACCTCTGGCCAACTCTACAGGGATGATGGTATAGATATACAGTGTGTGTGTGTATATATATATATATATATATTCCCCTTTGGACTACGTTTAAGGCCATTGCACTGGGGAACGTTAATGTGAACCTGTGCCCAGACTGCATACAATAAAGTATTACATATACTTCTTCATGAAAAGAGCTCTAAAGCTAAACTCTATTCAACTATAAATTACACAAAGTAATGCAGCTCTGTATTCATTATTCTATCAACAAGTTTATTTTTTTAAATGCAAACCGTGTAAGTACTTGAATTTGACCTGATATCGGCCTCTTGCAGTCACTGTATAACAGGACTGGAGAGAGAGGGGGAAAAAAAAAAACAACGTACACGAAACCAATCAGTTCTTATGCAAGCAAAGAACCATGCTCATAGGAGGAACAAGCAGAGTGACAGAAAGATAAGCTCATCACTACGCTGCTTTTTCTTTTACTATCCAGTCACAGGCTGGGGACAGGTCCTGGATGATTTGCGGTCAAAAGAAGTGAGTCAATAATGCTGGCCATCAGACTGTGGCCATCAAATAGCAATAAAAGGGTACTGCCAGGAATATCGTTTGATCTGACTCATTTTGTTATGTTATCTTTTCATGTAGAGCTGCAGCTAACGATTATTTTCAAAATCGATTAGTTAGCCGATTATTAAGTTCGATTAATCGGTTAATCGGATAAACAATAAAATAAAGTTTAAAAAATGGCTCCAGTGATGGGACTACTAGTTTGTATTGAGATTGCACTCCATCACAGGAGCAAGCTTGGAGCTGTGGAAATGTACTATTAATTTTCAAGTTCTGCTTAAAAACAAGCATTCACTCACCTATGTAGCTGCAAGCACTGTGGAGAAAATAGTTTTCACCATTTTCAACAGAGCCATAATGAAATCTCGGCTCCTCTGGCAGCAATGACTTGGCAGCCTGCTTTAAAAGAGAACTATGGGGTAAGTGTTTTTCCCCATAGTTCTTTTTAGGGTCACGGGAGGACATATGCTAGCGTCCTCCCGTGACCCGAAGCTCAGTATCTTGCGATATACTGAGACCGCCCCAGACGGGACGGATCCCTACATTACTGTCGAGATCCACCCAGCTGCGTGAATGACAGCTGGCTCTGTCTATCTAGAGGCAGAGCCAGCTGTACCCGTCTGTTCCCCCACTCAGTGCTGGAGATCAGGTAGGGGGGGAATCCCTGCAGGGAGTGGTGACTGACGGTCACCACTCTTTGCAGGGAGATCGAGAAGTGAGCAAGCAACGATATGTGTACGCTCAGTCCCGATCTATTGAGCCGACGTGTGACAGTTTCATTGTCACACTTCGGCTCGAACTATGAGGATGAGGGATTTTTACTCACCTCATAGTTCTCCTTTAAGTCTTTAGAGACCAATTAAAACCCAACTTAAAAGTCTCTGATTTGATATTTGAAGATAAACTACTCCACAATGAATGTAAACAACCTGCAGCTACAGAGATCAGTGAGACTTTAATCTTATCTTGTAGGTAATGTCAACATCACAAGCCGCTTGGCAAGATCTTGGGGAAACTTAGAGCATCCTAAATCTTGCAAGAAGAAGCCCTAGAAATAAAATAGTGCTCTTTGGCTTTCTTCTTGCTCGAAGTCCTGTGGCGTCAATTTATTTATTTTTTGTTACTATAAAACTATGTTCACTTTTATGAGCCTACCTTCTAATAAATATTACATCATAGTGGCTGATCCCACTCTGCACTATTACGGCTGATGTATAAACCGTTGGAAACAAAATTAAGCCTAAAGTATGTTTTTATAATAACATTACCCAAATTTGTGTTCCATGGACAGTTTCCGAACACCTAAAATAATATATCTACGCCTTGAGGAATGTATAGGTTTGTGCCGGGCATTATGATTTGCCCTTCATTGGCTTTGCGTCATCATTTTTACTGTTTACCTTTAGCACTGCTGCCTGTTTTTGTTTTGCACGCGTTGAATTTCTGTTTCCCAAAGTTTGCAGTCTATCACGATTCGTGTTCAATGCATTTGCAGAGCTGTCTCTCTTAAAAGACTTCTGTTCTGCAAAGATTCCAGTGGAATATCTGGCTTTCAAGAGGCTGGTTTTCTTTCACAACAGAAGTGCAACGCAATGGCTTGTCAACCTGCCTATAATCATGAAGAATGCCAGAAAGGGAGCCTGCAAATGACACATTCCAATAAGAACTGATGTCATATTTTCTTTGCTAGACCAAATATTTTCACACTTGTCACTCTGGAAGCCTTGGGGAAGAGGCAGCAACATTGCTGTGAAATTTAGCGTGGGATGATTGTTGTCGCGAGCCATGGAGTGAGTATCAGCAAAACGGCAGAATTCATTACATGTTCAAGAGGTGCTCATTGTTAAAGTGTTTAAAGACTGGACTGTCAGCCGAAAATCTGGGTCTGAACGTGCGAATTGTGGCCGTCAGCGACTAGTCAATATTAGGGCAGAACGAAGAGTGTCAAGACTGGTAGAAGGACAACAGTGCAGTGTCGGATTTCTCGCATCACCTTTCAACATCTCGTGGAGTCACGAGGCGGCCCAAAGAAGTCATCTCGTGGAGTCATCTCGTGGAGTCATCTCGTGGCCCAACGAAGTACTGATGGGGTGGTCAAATTATTCAATGTAGGTAGACAGGTCAGATCAAGAGCCTAAGACTCCTGGGTCCTCCCATTAGAGCAAGTGACAACCTAATAAGGGTGCCACTAACTGAACAAGGAACTACACAGGGGATGCTACAATACCAGGGGCTTGGGTAATATTGGGAATGGAAGCTCCTTGCTTATTGAAGAGGAGATTTCTCAGCTGGGGAACATCTGTAAGAAAAAAAACTTGGGTAAGTTGCTGAAAGGCAAGAAATGACCTTTGCAGTAATGACAAATAAAATTCTACCCGGAGTTCAGCTATAAAGTTTGATTCCCCAGTAGCACTTAAAAACAAAAAAGCTGCTCCAGCTTCTATACAATATACAAAGTTATATTGTATATAGACTAGGCTCCTATACTTACTATACCTCTATGGCGCTGTCCCCTGTAGACAATTCAAGTGCCGATCCCCCAAAGTTGATTAATGTTAGGCATCATTCAACCCAGTTCTTGTGAGCTCAAGACATCTTGGCTTGGACTCATAGGAGAATGTCAAAGCATTTAGGAGCTGTCCACCTATGGAGCAACAGGCCTGTGATGTGACCGAACCGAAGACCCACAAAAAAAGGTGTGCATAGAGATTTTTTTGGTAATAGTTGGTATGCTGCAACGTTCAGGATGAAGTGGGGGAGTAAACAAACCGGGAACTGGGAATTTTTATCCACTTGTACTTGATACTTTTAGGTTTCAAATATGAACTTAGGAGTTCCGCTGCTGAATTTATAAAACACCAATACAAGCTGACACTTTACTGAACCACTATTTCCCAAATGTTTATAATAATGATCTTTCTAAATGAAAACAATACTTTATTTTTTATTTTTAACAGAAGACCGAGATTAAAAATGCATCATGGCCTACAGGTGAAACTCGAATAATTGGAATATCGTGCAAAGTTCATTTATTTCACTGATGCAACTTAAGAGATGAAACTAATATATGAGATAGACTCATTACATGCAAAGCAAGATAATTCTAGCCGTGATTTGTCATTATTGTGATGATTATGGCTTACAGCTTATGAAAACCCCAAGAACCCCAAATCCACAACCTCAAAAAAGTAGATTATTACATGCAATCAATAAAACAAGGATTGTACATATAACAATATCGGGCCTCTGAAAAGTACAAGCATGCATATGTACTCAGTACTTGGTTTGGGCCCCTTTTGCAGCACTTACTGCAATTACCTTTGCACGATATTCTAATTATTCGAGTTTCACCTGTATATGCAGGTCTTGTTTGAACAAAATGCATGTGTTTTAGGGTTTCCCACAAAGATGCTTCTGCGTCAGCATTAATAACAATGTATACAATCCCTGAATTAGTATACAGGCATTCACCGAATTACACATCCGATTTACATCCGACTCCTACTTACAAATAGAGGCTATTAATGTACTGCTGGGGGTCCCAGGCTGCAGCCAAAGTGTACCGCACAGCGTTCCAGTAGTTGTAATGCTACTGCGTTTGTGCCGACGAAGAGCACCAGTCTTTTTGTTTCTGGTTAGTAGTACTGCACGTACATTACAGGAAGTTGGCTCTTGTTAGACGTGCAGACGAGGGGTGTCCGCCTCTTCTTCCGGGTCACTGTGAGCTTTTTACTGCTGTCTGTATTCTCATTAGAAAGATTTAATCTCACTTCCTGTCCTCGAGACAACAGGAAGTGAGAGGAAATCTACCCCTAGGAAGGGAAATTAACTCCTGTAAGAGTGATCATGGGAAAAAGGTTTCTCCACTAAAGCTTTACCAATCCTTGTTTCCATGACAACCCAAAATTTTCAAAATCCAATTGTCACAGGGACAGAAAGTGAGGTGAAATCTTCTGAACAGGGGCACACACAGCAAAACAAACATTACAGGGGGTTAACCCTTCCCTATGCTATCTAAACAAAAAAAAATTGGGGGCTGGAGTTGCACTTAAAAAAATATTTCTGTTCCAACTTATATACAAATTCAGCTTAAGAAGAAACCTACAGTCACTATCTTGTTCGTAACCCGGGGACTGCCTGTATACTGTATATCTACTATGTGTTCCTCTAACAAGACAATAAGAAAATATTTTACTGACCGCAAGAACTGTAGATGTGTTGTGTGTGGTGTTCTGTATTCCTTTATTTCACAGACTGTATTTCTTTTAATGTTTTAGGTAACTGTTATGGATGCAATGCACCCTTTTCGATACTACTGAAAAAGAGGGTAGGTGTTTTGTTTTTTTTGTTGTCCAAATCATATCATGTTTTGCCTATACCTAATTATAAATGATAATTAAAGCTTACTGCTTTCAAGAGGGTCAGGTTCAGTATGCTGAACCATGCCCGAGCACAGTTTGGAAACGATCACACGAGAACTTGAACTAAACTTTGGGGGTCAAATGTGTTTGGGCGCTGCATGGATCACTTCATGTGAGCTGACCCTGGAAATGCTGCAGGTACACCAAAATACCTGTTAATCTCCAAGACATGTCTGCCTTTGCTGGACTAAATTGGCAAGCAGTGTTGACAGCCCATGTGTTACTGTGTTTTTATTTCCCATCTTTTTATCTTGAATGAGTACATTATCTGGTTCTAGCAGCTGTTTTATACTCCTGTGACCTGTGAAAAGCTGCCAGGCAGTGTCAGCTGTCATTGTATTGTTCAGTGCCTTCCACCCACAGCAGAGTCTGTCCTCCTCATTCACAAATGCGAATGGGATCCCAATGTACACCATCTTGAAGTAAGTGGACCACACCATTGTTACTTTGGTTTTTCCTTGCTACCAATTGTAATAGAAACGCATCCCAATCCTATTAAAACAACCTGTTCTCATTTAACCACTTCAGTTCTCACACATCCACACCGCTTATGGACCAGAGCAATATTTACATTTCTTCTATGAGCCTGATAATTTGGTAATAGCTTTGTCATTGCCTAAAGGTGCCCATACACTGCACGATTATCATACGATAATCGTATGCGATCGGTTTTTCGTACGATAATCGAGCAGTGTGAACGGAGACGTGCGACCGTTTCTACTGTACGGTCGCACGTCTTCTGTCGAACCAGCATGTTCGAAAACCAGCCGGGAATCGTACGATTCTCGGCTGGTTAGAACGGTGCTCGGAAGATAAATGCTGAACGGGCCGGTGTGCGCACGCGCACACTGCCCGTTCAGCATTGCGGTCATCGGAAGCCCGCCCCTCAGGGGGGCGGGCTTGCGATGATCGAGAGTGCGATCTGCCTGTCCAAGATAGGCAGATCGTACGTTTTTTTAATCCCTTTACAACCATCGCAAGACTAAAGTCTTGCGATGGTTGTAGAGTGTATGGCCACCTTAAGATTGGAAAGTAATACAAGTTTTAATTTTATTTTGTATGCACTCCATGGACAAAACTTCAGAAATCTTTTGTACTTTGATCAGTATTGCTTAAGAAAAAAATAGTTTTGCTTTAGAAAAAAGTAATCACTTCATTCTATACTTTGTCCTGTTTTCTAATTACATTATAATTATGGTTCTGGTACAAAACATTGCAAAGTAAATGAAACAAAAGCCTTTTTTTTTATATATATATATTTTTTTTTAATTTTGCACTTTTTTTTCTCTTTACTGCTGTGCTGCAATAACTGTGGAAACAGCTTCTGTTCAAGGTGTTGTTCTTACAAAGTCCCCAAATCAGCAATGGGAGCCACAGGTGAGGATCAGCTAAACTGGAGTATTTAAAAAGTATTTGTGTCCCAAACATTCTTTTTTAGTTTTGGATAGAATGAAGAATAGTTACAATTCCTGCCAGGTTTTAATTGGTATATTCATTCCTATGTAGGAGATTTACTTTTTTGCGCTAGTTACCATTGTCAGCAGCAGTGGCATCACAAGGCGCGTGCGGCCCGCACCCGGGTGACACCAATGGATGGGTGACACAAAAACGACAGTCCTTTTGGTGTCGGCCCCTCTGAAAAGTCGGGCACTCGGTCATGCACCGAGAGCCCGACAGTGTCAGGAGAGAGGAGGGGACCCGGCAGCATACCTGATCCCTAGGGTGAACGTCCCCTCCTCTCTGCCGGCATCCATCACCAAGATGGCCGCCGGCAGGCGTCAATAAGATGGCCGCACATGCGTGATGACGTCACGGCGGGGTGTCACTCGGTCTTCGCTCTGGGTGACACCCGGCCTCGGGACGCCCCTGGTCAGCAGGACAGGAATTGATGGGAAATTCAAAATGTTTAGGGCTGTCTCTCTAACAGGAGCGGAGGGGAAATCTAGTGGTGGGACCTACCTGTTCCAATGACAGATGTCTAAGAGGAGATTCCCCCCATATTCCTCTAACTTCCTTTTCTGTCTCTGGCTTTCTGGTCTCCTGCCTTCAGGGAATTCTTATCTCCTGCAGAAGACAGCTGGAAAATTTTTGCCTATCTGAGTCAATGTTGGATCGTATGATCTTGGCTTTTGACCGCCACCTACTTTCTTGTTCAATGCTTGACCTGTCATTGGGACGATTGTATTCTTTCTCTTCTGTTTTGTTTGCTTCTCACTGCATCCCACTATCGTTGATGCATTTTTCCTTCTTCCATAATTAGTTCAAAAAGTTTGAACACAAGGATATGACTTTCTAATGTAAACATAGATTGTCACCTGATAAGTAAATCCTCAACCTGGCAAATTTTAGATTTTACTTGCAATAGACCCATCACTTTTAGCACCAACATGTAAAGTAGTATTAAACTATCA
The DNA here is from genome assembly GCF_000935625.1 of Nanorana parkeri. Lineage (NCBI taxonomy): Eukaryota > Metazoa > Chordata > Amphibia > Anura > Dicroglossidae > Nanorana > Nanorana parkeri. The sequence goes on from NW_017306270.1 coordinate 914,577, forward strand.
AACTTTTTGTCAATAATAACTCCAGATGAAAGAAATATTCATTGCCCGGCAAAGGATTTCTTTACATTTTTGCCGGGCAAAACATTACAGTCACCATGCTTCCAAACAGCTCCCACCTCTTAGCTCCCCTTCCTTGAACTTCCTGTCCAGTATCCAATCCAATATAAGGGAGAGAACAGTCTCCAACAGCTGTCCATCTAGCAGCATGTAGAAGGGGGAGCAGGGTAGTAGATTGCCTTGCTATGTCTGTGTGTTTATGGAGACACACACGGTTTACTAGCACACAAGGTCGGCTCCATAGGACCCTACAAGTGAAAAGTACCACCTTAAAACAGGATATCAGGACCAGTTCTCGGGAGACCAGCTAATTCCGCAGGAAGCTAAAACTTTTAAACATCAAGATGCAGGATCTATTGTAAGTGATTTCATCAGCATCAGAAATTGCTTAAAAACCTTTGATATCACTTTAAATATGTGCAAATTGTCATTGGTCTGCACAAAATTGCAAACTTAATTAACATATTACCATTATTTCTGTACTTTTCTATCACTGCAGCGCCAGATGCACAGAAAGAAACCGTGTTTGTATGTGCTCCATGCAACCAGGTATTGAGTAAATAGGACCTGTGTTCTCCATGGCCATGGAATGGAACCTTCTCATGATACCTCTCACCACTAGAATTAGGAGATGGACACTCTGGTGTGAGTGGGATGTACACCGAATATCTTCATGTGTTTGATCTACTTATATTATGTGTTCTGTCTACATTCTGTACATCTGTATAAATGTATATTGTATAAAGCGAGACGTTATCACAGGAGCTGTTTTATATAGAAAATGTCTTATGTACATTTGCATTTCTATTACATGGAATTACCATAAGAATATTTTTAATACTTGAAGCAGCCACCTTATATACGTAAAGATGGAACGACACGCGTTTTGGTCAGCGTCATCATCCCGGTATGCGATACACTGCTTTGTCACGCTTGTGTTTTCATCCCAGCCTTTAGATTAGGCCGCAAATTAGATAAGCTAGCACAAGTTATAGGACATTCAGAAGACAAGTAGTGGCGTTTGCTAAAGGCCTTTATTATCCGGATATAATCTTTAGAGCAGCAGGCTTAATGATTAGATTCACACAGGCAGCCGGTGCAGAGCTAGAATCCATGACTTTGTGAACTGAACTGTGTCATCCTCTGCTAATTTGCCACAATGTGGCCGTCGCTGCCTCCTCCGTACCCTTAAAACATCACTGTCAGTTAGTTAATAACCGCATGCTAGATTTGCAGAGTGTGCAGAAAGTTTGCAGACAGATAGCGGCTGTTATGAGGATGGGGCTTGTCTATATTTGAAAGGATGTCACTTGTCGGGATTCAACCACAGATGACGCGAATCCTTATTTATTGCCCAGAGTTTTTGTTATGTTTTTCGGTTAACTATTTTATAACATGAGATATAGGATCTAGGATGTAAAGTATTAAAAACATGTTTGTTTTTGTTTTTTTATATAACACTGTTTTTTGTATATATAGTGTATTACAGATTTTGATGGTACATGTTCTCTTCTAATTAACTGAACATTAATGGGCCTTCACCGAGGCACAATTTTGGAGCATCTTGTTGCTGCTATTTTAGTGGGAAATCTGCCACCAGAAAAAATTCAGATTACTGAACAAGTGACAGGTAAAGAGAAACCTTTTGTCTGTCGGCTTTCGGGGATGCTAAGCCTGTGGTCTGAATTGGACTTCAGTTGGGTGTTCACATTTTTTTAATGTTTTTGCATATGTCTACTGCTTGTTAGCAGTCGATATATGCAAAAAAAAGAAGGTTTAATTCTACTTTAGGGCAGCCCATTTCTTAATTTAACATGGACTGCCAATGTATGGCGATGAAAAGAAAAAACATAAGACCTTTTTTTAATTTTTACGCACCACATCTACTGTTTTGTGAATTGGGGTGCCATTCTAAACGAGTGGCACTGCAACACACCACACAGCAAAAGGCACTACTTTACCTGATGAAGTGACCGCATACAGCTCCGAAACGTTGCATATTCTGTGACCCCATGTATATCCCACATCAATCATGATGAAGTCATAAAGTGGACCCTTGTGTGCTGGTTACTCTTTTTCTACATTAAGCCTTGGGATAGGGCTCAACAGGTGATAAAATCTCTTTGCTTCCGAGAGGTTTAACCACTTGGCAGTCATCTGATTGACCGCACACTGAAATAAATGTGATGCTACTGAGACAACTGTTGACATGCAGTTGAATCTCTCAGTAGCAGAGCGTTTTACTTGCCTGTGTAGCCCTAACCTAAAGATTTCTCTTCCCCGTAAGCTGAATGAGAGAAATCACTCCTAACCCCCTTCTACTCTAAACAGTGTGGATGGACAAATCCGTGTCGGCTATTGTATTCTGGCGGTGACCAGCCACAGCTGTTAGAATAGCAGAACAGTGACTGCAGTCACTGTTCAACTGAACACATTGAAGGAGTTAGGCAGAAAGTAGATGGCTGAAGTTTGTTCAGCCGGGTGGTGTTGGAAGGACCACCATCTGGTCCTTCCAGCTCAGTTTTCATCTGGTTCACAGGAATTGGCCAAAATTAAAGACTCATATGGCCAGCTGTAGAATCCCCTTGTGACCACAGATTGTTGCCTCTCTCAGTGTTAAGCACCTAATAATAAGTGCATTCTATCATTTTGTTTTTAAAATACTTTTTCCCCTCATGAATGCGATAAATATAGAAGCGTAAGGGCCAGTTAAGAAACGTAAAACTTCATGGCAGTTAACAGCTACTGTATATCTATAGTGCACAATGTATACACACCACCTGACCAATCGTTTGCCCCACCCCGACCCCTTACACGCACACTGGGAAAAGCTGTTCATTTTGACTCACTGGTTGTAGGACCTAAAGCACTAAGCAGTGTCCCACCTTTGTGTGTCAGCCCCTATTCAGTAAGCTGAAATTGTGAGTCTGGTAACTGATTCCCTTTATATGACGATTGTCAGTTTTCCATGACAACATATTGTCTGTTAATTGTAAAAGTAAAAAAAAAATAGCATTATGATAGAGAGGTGGGAGCTCTAGAATGGTGGGGATCTCTGCACGACATCTCATTAGTTCTGCTAGGAGAAGGTATGACAATGCCAGGTAAATGTAAAATGTAAAGGTAAAATGTAAAGAGGAAGTTTCACATTTACAGGGTTATTCATAAAAGGGTGAAGAGTTTGGAGAAGGCAGGAGAAGGGAACAATCTAGGACAACATAGCTGAACTGGAAAGTGAGCTGAATGGGAGACTTTTATCCCAACCAGTTATGTTGTCCTAGATTGTTCACTTTTCCCGTCTTCTCCAAACTCTTCACCCTTTTGTAAATAACCCTTTTAGTGTTTTTGTTGACCATTAATATTTCTCGCCTTTTCTATTACTTTTTATTCCATAAGTTAAATCTGTCACAAACCTCTGTGATTCAAACTGAGCATATGATGAAAAATGCTTATACAGATGCTACCTTCAAATTCTGTCAAATTTGTATTGCTAATCCCAATTTTCTATAAATGGCAAGCTTGTCCCAGGCCCCATTCCACCTTACAAACTTTCTTGTTGGACCTTTAATGTGATGAATCATCTCGTTGATCAATAGGGAGTCTCGGGAGGCAGGACCAAGCTTGACTTTATTTTTAAAAAAAATCTTTAGCTGCCTATGTCTCTGTATTTACCCCTTAATTTTATGTAAACTCTGATTTAAACATTTGTCCTTAACTTCAGTTTGAATAGATCTGGTTTTGAGGTTCACTTATTTAAGTAATCACCTCTGAAATATTTCTTCGCAAAATACTTGGGCTATGTGCAATGGTTGCTCTTAAATAGCTAATGTAATTTGTTGCCTTTTTTAAAGTGACTTAAGGATTTTTGTCATCTCAAAAATATTATTTAATGCTACGACATTCCCCTCTATGGCTGATGGCGTGTTGAGCTTGATAGGAACAAGTGTATCTAAAGCCAAATTTCTCCCTTTTTTTTTTTTTTAACGTTTTAAATTGGTAAAGGGTCAGAACCCTTGTCAGGAATTATTGCTTAGAAAAAGCCAGCACACCATGTGGAAATGCAGAGATATTTTACTGCAGTCCCGTATAAAACAAAACTAATGTTTCAGGGACACTCGGGTTCCCTTTCTCAGGACCATGATGCACATTTTGGCATCATCACCTTGATAAAAGGGGACCTGAGTCTCTCCGAAACGTTGGTTATGTTTTCTATGGGACAACAGTGGAAAATAAGGCTGCATTTGCACATGGTGTGCTGGCTTTGTCTTCTAATGGATATTTGATGGTGCCACCGTTGGCCGAGTGCCCACTTAATCTCTCTTGGTGGTTCGAGAGAGTGCAGCATGGATTGTTCATTTCTAGGTTGTGTACACATTACGTGAATGTATTGTTCTCTCTCATTTTTATTGGTGACCACTATAAACTGGCTTTAAAAGTGACAGAAAATCCCAAATTTGGATGATTCCCTGAACGGGAGAAACTTTTTCCAATGGAGACATCATTGACAACTCCATCACTCTGCAGTGATTTCTTTTCACTTGCTGTTGGCACACAGATGGCAAAAATCTAATAGGGGTTTTAACCATTTCCTGCTCTATTAGAAATTTCAATTAAACAGTTTTGGTTTTAGATACACTTTAAATCTCGAAAGGACTATGTGCGCCAATAAAGGCCTAACAGGAGAATTGAATAGATATGAATACTTGATCACAATGTATACAAATTGCTACACTGGATTTAATTAGACAACAATTCATGCCATAATAAAGGCATGCTAGATGGAATTAACATTTCTCTTGTTGGTGCATTGTGTATATATTTATATGTGTAAAAATAAATAAATATCTGCAATACATAGATATTGTGGTTGTTGAGAGTATGTGTAGGGTTGTGTTTGTGGGCATTAAGATTTTGCAATTTGAAAATGGATTTTGAACCTCAAATATGCTTTAAGGTCAATGAAATCTGACATGGCTGGGTACCTGTTCAAAAACAACTTTCCTATTCAAGCATTCTCCACACCATTGCTGTCTTAAAGTGTATTTCCATTGTTGCAGTCAAATTTGAAAAAACTATTCTGTATGTTTGCTGTGTGTTCCTGCTATTCACACTGCATTATGATTTTTCAAAAAATATTTCTTACCTTTTTTTAGATGTTTTGCTGCAGCAGGCAGCGTGGCTGATTCCAGCTTTTTCTCAGCACCTTCACAGTGATCTGTCCTTTATAGACATACGTAGAACTGGAATTTGAGGATTGTGTTTCTCTCATTAACTTCAATAACATACAATACAGAAGCCAGGGTTGTAATCCTCTACCCTCTCAGAGCGCCCCCTAACATTACGAAGAAGGAGAATCAAGTGTAAATGTTAAACAGATATGTTTCTCATTCCCATAACATAACAGATTTTTTTAAAACTGTTGCTTGTATAATACATGCCGTATTCTGAAAGAAAAGTTGCTCTCTGTACTATTTTGCTCTGGAATGGAATGGGGTGCTGGGCAGGTTAATATTAATATAATGAACCCTGTTAATACTGTGCTGGCAGATCTCATTATCATTTGTAAACTAGATTTGAACAATGTCTGTCCTAACAAAGGGTTAAAGATCTAGAAGCATTGTATATTAATGAGGGGGAAACTCAGCCTGTCCCTGGTCTTTCTATGGTGACACAGAGTTTTCTGTCTATTGAAACTTGAGGGCTAGTTCACACCAAGTGCAGAGCAGTTACAGACCGGATCAAAACTGCAACCAATGTATTCCAATGGTATTTTGGGCTCTAGTTCACACCAGAGCGTTCAGTTCAGGAGCATGTGGAAAAACTGCAGCATGTCCTAATTGTTTTCTGCTCTGGAATGCACCAAAACGCATCACAAATGCATGCAAACACCCTGGAACGCTCTGAAAGCCCATTCTAGGCTAAATGTTATAATTCTTTTTTACCAAAATGGCCTAAAAAGCTGCAAAAACGCAGCAAAACACACTGCACTGCGTGTGCAGAAACTCATGTAGATTTTGTCTGCTTTTGGTGTGAACAAGCCCTGGGAGAGAAGCTTGCAAAGACCTTCCACACTGGTAAGAAATATTTTTTATTAAAAGTCTTTATTGGAGTTTTCCAACATTGAAAATACAAGGAATAAAAGAAAATGCTTATTGTCTGGGTACTAAGGCTAGACAGATCAGAAAATACATATATATATATATTATGATTTCGGTATGCTGTGGGAATGGGATTACATCGGGGTTTTCTCAAATTTGCAAAAGTGGAAATACACTTTAAGTCATTAATGATGCAACCTTTTAGGGTGCTTTAGATCCCATCTTTATACAGTTGTTGTACAGCCTGAAGAAGGGCTCTACGGCTTCCCAAAGGCTTGCATCTTAAATATCTTAACCACTAAAGAGTATCACCTAAACTCCAGACTTTCTGCATATTTGCACTAGTAAATGCTTCTCTGTCTTGTCCACTATGATATATCCACAATGATTAGGGCAGTGGTGTATTTTGGTTTTATGCTGCCCTAGGCAAGACTAAACTCAGGCACTCCCTCAATCTAAATTTGCCCCACCCCATCCTGGTTAGGACATTTTGCTCAACCTGTCAGTCACTGGATACAGCGCACACGGGGTCTCAGGTGAGCTGTACGGGGTTTCAGGAGAGCTGTGCGGGATCTATGGTGGGCTGAGTGGGGTGTATGGCGGGCCCACTGGCAAAGTGCCTAGAATGGCCAAAGGCAAGTCCGGCCCTGTCCGACTCATTGGTTCGGGGCAGCCTTTTCTGCTGCCCCCTTGGAAAGTGCCGCCCTAGGCAAATGCCTAGTTTGCCTTGCGGTAGATACACCCCTGGATGAGGGGGTTGGTTACATTCAGTTGGATTGTTCTGTAATGTTGATGTAATTTCCTCAACTGAGACAGTTCATTGGATGAGTGGAAAAACATCTTCAAAATTACAGAACAATTCCAACGGAATATAAACCGCGACTCCTAGGTATACTATGACCAACAGGAACCATCACAGATGTACAAAGCATAAACAATAAGTTCAGGCTACTTGATTAATTTAATTTTCATTTAGGCGAATGGCTACATAAAGTACTTTTTAATCTTTTTTGGAGGATTGCATTAGCATCTCGAGTGGGGAGAGCCTTTACTGTTGCTTTGAAAGTTTCTCCTCAGTAAAGAGACCCTGTCACCATCAGCAAAAATCTTCCCATAAGATCATATGTGCATTTATTGTATTTTATCCTTGTTACTTACAGGAGAGGCTATGGTGAGCAAGGAGGGAGGGGCTGTGCTAGGGAATTGACTCTTCCTGCAGAAGTCACATTTTCTAGCAATTTTACAGGCATATTACAAGTGAATAAAAATCATTAATGGAAAGGGAAACACCGCAAATAAGCATTTAAAATACTTTAAGTTGGTGACAGGGCCTCTTTAACAAACGGTATACACATTCTGCAGTGTGGACTTTGCTTGTGTGTTCTTTTTTCTTTTTTTTTTTTTTGCATACTTTATATTAGAAATAAGTATTTGTTTTACTCCTTTGTGTTCCAACAAACCCTACTAATATATATTTGATATTTTATGTTTTTATATTTATTACAACTTTTTGATTTTAGAACACAGGCAACGCACAGATACTGCAGATTTTGAGGAAATATTTTTTTTTCTGTGTATTTTTGTGAAGTGTGTTACATTTTATTTCTACTAAGACGGGCATTATTCCCAGAGGTGACACATAACACTACGTTCTCTATAAGCTTAGGCAAAGTCAATTGAATGGAACTCAAGGACTGTTTTTAATGATAAAACACAGAGCTTTTATGAAGAATGTTATTGTCATATATTGCGACAAGTCAGGAATTTATCCAGGCAGAAGTGTAAGGTTACTGAAAGGTCCACTTTAACCACCCATACATTGTTGAGTTCCACAGGTTCCAGATGAAACCTATGGAACACCTTACGTCACAAAAGCCTGGTTCCAAAGAAACCTGTGTACTGTCATCTCAGTTCCCACACAGAAAAACTGATCTTGTGTGTAGTTGATTCCTACGGGTCTAATTTTAAATCTTCCATCTTCCATCCAGCCATATGCTGGACGAATACGAATACTGTTTGCACATAATTTAACCACTAGATACAGCTGAGGTTCATAGAAAAACTCCAGCGCCCCTTGGCTCCATCGTGTGGCAAGAATGCCATGCCAGAGTATGGCTGGGTGGAAAATGTATAAATGTTCCCCTTAACATTGAGCACAAGCAATAGGTACATTAACATAAAAAAAATACACACACACACACGTACATCAGTTGCGAACCAAATCAAATTTCCCCATAAGGTTCAATGTAAATAAGGTTAATCCGTTCTGAACCATATGTAAATTCATTACTGCTCTGCACTTTCTATTTACCACCATGCTTGCTCTGCACTTTCTTTTTACCACCATGCTTGCTCTGCACTTTCTTTTTACCACCATGCTTGCTCTGCACTTTCTTTTTACCACCATGCTTGCTCTGCACTTTCTTTTTACCACCATGCTTGCTCTGCACTTTCTTTTTACCACCATGCTTGCTCTGCACTTTCTTTTTACCACCATGCTTGCTCTGCACTTTCTTTTTACCACCATGCTTGCTCTGCACTTTCTTTTTACCACCATGCTTGCTCTGCACTTTCTTTTTACCACCATGCTTGCTCTGCACTTTCT
>NW_017306270.1:923910-936160 GCF_000935625.1 Nanorana parkeri
TTTTTTTTTTTTTTGCATACTTTATATAAGAAATAAGTATTTGTTTTACTCCTTTGTGTTCCAACAAACCCTACTAATATATATTTGATATTTTATGTTTTTATATTTATTACAACTTTTTGATTTTAGAACACAGGCAACGCACAGATACTGCAGATTTTGAGGAAATATTTTTTTTTCTGTGTATTTTTGTGAAGTGTGTTACATTTTATTTCTACTAAGACGGGCATTATTCCCAGAGGTGACACATAACACTACGTTCTCTATAAGCTTAGGCAAAGTCAATTGAATGGAACTCAAGGACTGTTTTTAATGATAAAACACAGAGCTTTTATGAAGAATGTTATTGTCATATATTGCGACAAGTCAGGAATTTATCCAGGCAGAAGTGTAAGGTTACTGAAAGGTCCACTTTAACCACCCATACATTGTTGAGTTCCACAGGTTCCAGATGAAACCTATGGAACACCTTACGTCACAAAAGCCTGGTTCCAAAGAAACCTGTGTACTGTCATCTCAGTTCCCACACAGAAAAACTGATCTTGTGTGTAGTTGATTCCTACGGGTCTAATTTTAAATCTTCCATCTTCCATCCAGCCATATGCTGGACGAATACGAATACTGTTTGCACATAATTTAACCACTAGATACAGCTGAGGTTCATAGAAAAACTCCAGCGCCCCTTGGCTCCATCGTGTGGCAAGAATGCCATGCCAGAGTATGGCTGGGTGGAAAATGTATAAATGTTCCCCTTAACATTGAGCACAAGCAATAGGTACATTAACATAAAAAAAATACACACACACACACGTACATCAGTTGCGAACCAAATCAAATTTCCCCATAAGGTTCAATGTAAATAAGGTTAATCCGTTCTGAACCATATGTAAATTCATTACTGCTCTGCACTTTCTATTTACCACCATGCTTGCTCTGCACTTTCTTTTTACCACCATGCTTGCTCTGCACTTTCTTTTTACCACCATGCTTGCTCTGCACTTTCTTTTTACCACCATGCTTGCTCTGCACTTTCTTTTTACCACCATGCTTGCTCTGCCCTTTCTTTTTACCACCATGCTTGCTCTGCACTTTCTTTTTACCACCATGCTTGCTCTGCACTTTCTTTTTACCACCATGCTTGCTCTGCACTTTCTTTTTACCACCATGCTTGCTCTGCACTTTCTTTTTACCACCATGCTTGCTCTGCACTTTCTTTTTACCACCATGCTTGCTCTGCACTTTCTTTTTACCACCATGCTTGCTCTGCACTTTCTTTTTACCACCATGCTTGCTCTGCACTTTCTTTTTACCACCATGCTTGCTCTGCACTTTCTTTGGAGCCATGCTAGATTGAATAATACTGCACAGTACTGTATGTGCTAAAAAGCACACAAAAAAGCTTCACAGCAAGTGTGCAGAGGTCTGTCTGTGACCGCGATCTCAACTAGAGGAAGCCACGATCAGGTGTCAGAGCGGGGAAAGTTGGCCGCAGTCGTGTTTGTCACCCGATTTGGAATTCCCGAACAGAAGCAAAATTTTGCTGAACTTCTCACGTAAACAAAATATATTAGAGATTAACCCCTTCATGACTGAGGCCCTTTTTTCCATTTTTGCACCCATGTTATATTCCACATTTTAGGCCTGAAAATGACGTAAAACCCCCCAACATTATATATTTTCTGAATGCCAAGACCCTATAGAATAAAATGGTGGTAGTTGAAAATTTTTATGTTGCGCAATATTAGCGCAACTCCTTATTAAACCCCAAAATTTAGTGACAAATTTAATTAAATATTCTCATTGAAGTAAATTAAATTAGTTTTTGGTTTTCTTGGGAAAATCTGAACCCTGCACATTGCAAATCCCAGTCTTTAAATTCTATCTCAAGCAGTATAAGGCCTCACATACTTAAAGAGAACTATGGGGTAAGTGTTTTTTCCCCATAGTTCTGTTTAGGGTCACGGGAGGACATATACTAACCTCCTCACATGACCCAAAGATCAGTATATAGCGGACTATTTCTCGCGAAATACTGTGAGCGCCGCCGCCAGGACGGATCCCCACACTACTGTTGAGATCCACCCAGCTGCGTGAGTGACAGCTGGCTCTGCCTATCTAGAGGCAGAGCCAGCTGTGCCCGCCCCCTCCCCCATCTGTTCCTCCACTCAGCGCTGGAGGATCGGAGAGGGGAGGGGGGGATCCCTGCGGGCAGCAGTGACTGACAGTCACCGCTTATTGCAGGGAGACTATCGATAAGGGAGCAGATCGGCTGCATGTTTCTGCTCACTTCCCGATCAATAGAGCTGATCTGTAACAGCTTCTTTGTCACAGGTCGACTCTAACTATGAGGATGAGTGGAAATCACCTCATAGTTCTTTAAGTACATCTAGAACTGCCTGGAAATTTTTTTATTTTTTTCATTTTGTATTTGTATAAACCCCTTCAACGTGCCTTCTTTTACTCTCATGTTTGTGTATTTGTATGTGAGATTTTTAGTTTTTGTCTTTTTATCAAGTTTATGAACAGACAGAAAAGAGTTTTATATGATAAAGAAATATAAATTCTGGAAAACAAAAATCTTGTTTTTAGGCAAAAGAGGTAAAACCCTACACTTTCAGAACACCTCTGTTTTCCTAGAGATTCAGTCACTTTGCCCTGCATGTTTAAGCTGACAGCGGGGTTGATTTACTAAAGGCAAATAGGCTGTTCACTATGCAGGAGAATTTTCCCTTCATTTAGTGAATTAAATGAAGCTCTGCTGACCTCCGAAATTTGTGCAAGGAAAAACCTGTTTTGTTTTTAGTTTTTTTTTTTCCTTGCATGTGATTGGGTATTCTTTTCATAGTATTTGAGGTTGAATAAAGACATAAGTCCATCAAGTCCAACCTATTGTGTGTGTGTGTGTGTGTGTGTGTGTGTGTGTATATATGTCCATGAGTGTTCTAATTCTTACGAGTACCTGTACCCTTGTACATTACGGTCTCTCAGGAAGTCGTCCAAAAGCTTCTTGAATGATTCCAGTCTAATTGCGGAAATCACTGCTTGAGGCAGCGAGTTCCAGACCCTAACCGTGCGAACTGAGAAGAACCCCCTTCGCCCCTTGTTTGAATTTTTTTTCTACCAAAATGACATTTCACTACATTCATCAAGCTGAGGGAAACTGCCCCTGCAAACGTCCTTGCAAAGTTAACAGCCTATACGCCATTAGTAAATCAACCCCACTGTCACCTCACCCATGTAGGGCAAAGTGACTGGGTCTCTGCAAAGTCCCCTCCCAACTCAATTTGCCTTTTCCCCCCAGGCCAATTCTCGTGTTCCAGCTGTTGCTGAAATTAGCTGTGTATGGATCTGGGGAGGGTGGTGACATTACTTTCTTGGTCATGTGACATATCTTGTATCTAGTGCTTGGCTGCTAAGACTGAGCACTTTCGCAGGGAATCGTGTCACATGCCTCCCTTACCCAGAACCACTGGTAGTGCGCCTGGCTTCGACAGAATAAGGAATGTGAAAGGAGTGCAGGTAAGGTAAGTAGAAGAGGTTTTTTCTTTGGGGGGGGGGGAAAGAAATATTTATACTGTACACTTGGCCTAAATTTACCCAACCTGTAACTATCCCGCTGGCTGGAATTTAATTGAGCACCTACCATATTCTTAACATGCAACCTATGTTCACTGCAAGATTATTACCAATTTGTTTCGTGTTTGTTCCAATTAATATTATTTATTTATTTTTTGCAAATTTTACTCTTTGTCCTGTTTAAAATTGAAATAAACATATATGTTGGCTAAATAACGGTGCTTTTCTGTCTTTATTCTATTCTTTTGATATAACATGTAACTACTTATCCGGTGAAACATTCACACAGCAAAAACATTAAAATATCTCGGTATATGATATATTTTATGTGCAACACAAACTGTTCAATTATTGAAGTCAAACTCCATCCAATTTTGTTATTGTCTTGGGGTGGGAAGTGGTTAAAATCTCTGCAGGTTCTTACCGCTGTCTGTGTCCATGCTCTTCCCCCGGGGCCTTGTTTCAATAGTGTGCTGTGTGCTGCTTCCTCTAATGGCAACTTTCTCTCCTTCCTCTACTATTGACAATTTTTCTATGACATGTAGGGATGAGCTCCAGTTTGGTCCAAACCTGAGCTTCTCTGTACCTGGAAGGAGTGCCTACCGGAAAAAAAAAGGAAGCTCTTTTCGTATCACCCACTCAGCTATGAGTGGGGAATTCCCCATCTGGAGCTTGATGTAAGCAGAGGGGAGGGATGCAGTGACGTAATTTACCTTATATGGCTACATGTTGTTATTTGTTAAATTTATTTTATATGATATAATATATGGCCATATAATGTAGATGATGCTAGCACAAGCATCCCTTCCCTTTGTTTACATGCGGGATGGGGGATGTCGGGCCCGCTACTGATTGGGTGGAAGTGCGCATGGCACTTCATTGTTCAAAGGATATATAGGCAGAGATGGCATCCTCTCTGTCGGAGCCCAACTGGGGTGGAGTGAGGATATTGTCGGACCTTAGCGCAGGTACATTTCTTTTGTAAAAAGTTTGGGAGTTTTTCTGGACAGGGTAGGAGGCATGTAGCTCTTAATAATTGCACACCATATCTGGGGCTGTAGATTAAAGATAGTGTGTTTGCATCTATGTAATATATGACCACCTATTGGAAACATGGCAATATAGCGGTTACACATTCCAATACACTATTTGGTCACCTTATGGACTCCCTATGTATTCAGGAGGAGTTTCTTTGGAGTTACCTATCGGCTGTGGGCTACAGTAGCTCTTCTATTGGATCGGACAGCATGTGCCAGCCTTTGCTACCTACATGCGTCAGTGAGCCTTAAGCCGCCCATAACCCTGTTGCCAGTTCACCGGTTTTCCTTCATTGGACTGCTTTTGGTAGGTACTGACCACTGCAGACTGGGGACATCCGTTAAGAGCTGCAGTTTTGGAGTTGGTCTGACCCAGTCGTCTGGCCATCACGATTTGGCCCTTGTCCATTGTAGTTGTATACAGTTTTTAAGTTGCCTTTTCTAGACTTTTACATCCAAAACAATAACGAATAATAAATAAATAAAAATGAAAAAGCCTAAGGGCTCATTTACACTGGGGCATTGAGCTGCTTTGATCAACATGGGTCAACGCAGGCTCAACGCAAGGGCACAGAACAATTGTTGTGTTTTTTGCCCTGTTCACACCATACAGGTGCATTGCATGAAGTGCAACATGTTTTCATTTTTACCAAATGCCAAACAACACATTTTAACGCTTTGCAATCTTCTTCTGTGACATTTTAATAGGAAGGGGAAAACAACTGGGCCTTGAAACAATCCTCTTGTTCATCATATTTAATAGAACTCCAGGCATTAACCCACCACCCTTTATAAATACGTGTAGGAGTATGGTACACTCCGTACAGAAATCCAAGTTGAACATGTGTGGATGACGTCAGAGCCACACATCTTAGAACAAATTGGGTCTTAACACTTCCAACATTGTTTAGACTTGCACCCAATGGAAAATGTAAGTAGAAAACATAAAACAGCATTTAGATATTGTTCTTGCTTCAATGTGCAAATTTAGTTCTGAGCATCATCCAAATATTCTACAATAAGTTTCTGCTCGCTTGCCAACATCTACCTACTTGGCCAGCCGAGAAAACAACGACATAATTCTGTGTTATTAGCGCTATAACATAATAAAAATGCTGTTTACTGGGCATCAGTGAGAAGGAGAAGCTATAAAGAATTTCAGATAGACACCAATTATGTAGTAGTTAGGCTTGTCCTTCTGTTTACTGCACCTGCGTGGTGGAACCAAGAGCCAAGAGGAACAGCTGGACCTGAAACTTTTCTAAGTGTTCCTCATTTATGCTTGCCTTGTTTAGAATAGCTGTAGGGGAGGGACAAAAGGTATTTTATTTCAAAAATACACATGGCCATTATTGTGTGTTTGCTAACAGTCATCTATTTAAAAAATGAAATTGATTTAAAGAATAAGTAGATTGTGAAAGTTTCCAGCAAGAATTCTCTTTCTGCATGAAAATGCCCTTACCCTCCCCTCATATCGTACATTGTATTAAACAATGAGCCTGAGAGGCCCAATGGCTCCTCCTAATAGCTATTACACAGTTCTATAATTCCATGTCTGCTGCTTCTAATCAGTTAAACTGCACAGGGATATGGACATACATACATCATTTAGAAAGCACCTGAAGCAATGTAACGAAAAACGTAAATTGCAGAACTGAGGCACCTAGGGAGATGACTGAATAAGACTACTAATTATTCCCTACAATTTTTAAACCTAAGTGTTCTCTCACGTACAGATTATTTAAACAGCAGCTGAATTAAAATTGCCCACCTAAAATGATCCTCTACACCCGGCTTGAAATAGAAGTGTTACAACTACGAAACGCAATGCTTCATTTGTTCTCCCATAGCGGTGCACAACGCTGCATTCCGTCTCACCACCTATCCCCAGCCAATCTCTGTCCCTGGGATCGCCCCACCAGCACACTGCTGCACCGTGCCCCACTCTCCTGCACACTACTGCACCTTGCCTAACCCTTCATCTCCAGCTAACCTCTCTCCCTGGCATCTCCCCACCTACACAGTGGCTCACACAGCTGCACCTTGTTTCACTCTCCTCCTCCAGCTGATTTCTCCCTGGCATGTCCCACTTTCTGTCTGTACAGAGGTGCACGCCGCTGCACCGTGTCTCACCCTCCTCCTGCTGGATCCATCTCTCCGGCATCTCTCTCCCACTCTGGGTTCGATCCTACGAGATCATCCTAGGCTTCTCATAACAACCCATCTCTAATATCTACCTGGGCCACCAAAAGTGAATTGGCCCCACAGTAATTGCCAACTAATGCCCGCTCGCCACCCGAACAACATCAGTGGTGAGGCATCCACCCGGGCCACAAGCTAATGCTTAGATCCTCTCAGGACAATGGATCCTCCTTCCTAAGGGGATCACAGAACAACCTTCAGGACTCCTTCCACCCTTTGTGAACACAGAGGAGAAGCCAACATTAACACCTCTCACGCAAGATTAACATCATCAGCTGTGAGGGTGAGTGAACTTTTTTTTCTCTTCCATTGCAACATCAAGTTACACACATTGTCTGCTCTATTTTTTTGTTTTCCCCTGTCAATTTGGTACTGGATCCTTCTTCCCCACTTGCGGACCAAGCTTAGTCCCTCGCAGCCACTGGATTACCCACCTGACACCACGCCACTCCTCATGATCACAAATTGCTGAGCTTCCTTCAAATGAGTTGTGTTGCCCCTTCAAAAGCCTACCTTATTGCGCTAGGTTGTGGCGCTCCGGTTCCCTATTTTGTTTTTCCAGGATTCACACCAGACACCCCAGTCTGATTTCACGAGGAGCCACATACCAGACCCCCTGAAGTGCGGTCTGCAAATTGGACTTTTCTTTAAACTTTTTACACCTAAAATGAACCCAATGCAAGTTTGGGAAAAAAAAAAAAAACTCCTCACGCGTACAAAACCTGTATGGAGAGAAATAGTTGAATCGGGCTGCCATTGCTGACCTCTCTTCATGAATATACTGGATGCTTGGCTGTTATGCTGATGCAATGAACTTTAAAGAGAAGATAAAATAAAAAATAAAAGGAGCAAAAAAATTAATTACACTGTATTGCTCCAAAATCAGACCTACAGTAGTTAATCAGATTATGGAGACAGACCTAGCGCTTTTCCCTGCCAGCTTTCTTCTCCATATTGCCAATCCTCTATGAAATCATAAAAATCTTTGCTGACCGTACATCTTATAAACTCTGCTAATGCCCTGATCCCTCTCCATTGAAAGTCCACATCCCTGCCTTCTATTAGAGAGTGGCCTCATAAGGTCAACTCCATATTTGCTATGGAGGAGGCTACAGCAATAGTGGCTGATAATATCACTTTCAGTGATTCAGTTTCAGCAGACTTGGAGCTTGTGGATACTTCTTAAACTCTCACCAACATACCAGTCAATAATTAACCCATAAAGGACCATTATCAGGTTGGAGGCCCACTTGTCTATGTCCATGATGCCTTCTAGGACATATCCCTTATTGATCTTTTTTATCTTACATCTGTCATCTATTATCTCTTTACCCCTCGTCTCCCTAAATATTTCTACCTTTACTCACCCCCCTCAACCAAGTTCCCTCTTTACAATGTTTAGCATGCCTCCCATTCTCTTTTCCTTCTGATGAATGGGCTTCTCTTGAACCTCTCTTTCGACACCCATGGAAGTGTTGAGAGGGACCATGGGGACACAGAGTGACATGAGTACCAGTGTTGCAGGCTGGTCTAGATCGGCACAGAGGTCGGGTGCATGGACTGGATGACTGTAGGCTGCAGGATCAGGATTCATTGCCAGAATACCAGGGTACCAGAGCAATCCTTCAGATAACTTGGACCTCTCCTGAGCCAATATATATAGGTATGACAGTAGGTGTGTTAGCCATTGTCACATTGATGTCAACATCTTCTCACATAGTCACTTAGACAAATATTCTGACTACCTGGTGAAAAATAATGTGCCTTTGACTGTACAATTTCCCAACTTTTGTATCTTGTTAATCATTCTATGTACTGTTTTTCTTTGTTTAAACTTTCTGACCTCCTTAAAAGTAAAACAAAAACAAAAAAGTTTTAAAAATATAGGAATCAAAAAGATGAAGCAGTTAGGTGAACTTAATCATATTTGATTACAGTTGGTATCCAAAGCATTCAGGGGTTACACATTTTGACTTCTTCAGGATTCAAAGGGGTATGGAACAGCTGCTGCATCATTAATCCCAGAGAATGTTGGTGTTACGTGTCACAATGGTCTCAATGAAGTCAGTCTACAACGTCTACAATGAACCAAATTCCTCTTATATGTTTCTTTATAAAGATAAGTTAAGTTGTGTATATATGCTGCTCAGGGTTGCCATTTATTGAACAGGATGGTGTACACACAGCAGAAGATCCTTCGCAGTGTTTATGTAATCTTGCTGTGGTTTAGTATGCTGTGGGGAAGGGTGCCACTGTGCAGGAACAGCAACTGGGAGAATGATCTCTGATGGGATGATTCACAGAGAGTAAAGTTCACCATATAATGTATATACTGTATATGTGTTGCAGTGCATTGCCATTTATTGTTACCCTAAAGCACATATAGCTTGCATTGCAGTGCAGTTGCACTATAGCTCACCATACAGTTCCTATGCAAATACTCTGAGCGTTGTCCTGTGCATTAAAACCGAGCAGGACCTATTTTTGGTGCATTGTCAGCTCATGGGGTAAGAATTGGCTGCCTAACACAATGCAGCTCAATGCAACAAAATGCATGCTGTGTTAAGATTTAGCAACCGCACATTGCAGAGCTGCTTTGGTGCAGCAGTGTGGCTTCATGTACATATGCAAATGTATGCAAGCAAATCCTCTGTGTTTAACTAAAATTTTGAAACCGTTCAGTTAGGTCTTTTCGTGCTGATTAGCTGGATAGTGTTCAGGGGGATTTATATATCAGTAAATATACATTACATGCACCGTGGCCATTGTGTACTTTCCAAAATGATTATTTCGGCATGCAATGCACGCATTAATATTTGTGTGCAATTGTAAGTTTTCCAATTGTAATTAGAAAGACAAACACTAAGCAGATGGCAGATGTTCCTGCAGAAGACTAATTGGCTAAATAAATGTACGCTGATGGGAGGCTAAGTTTCTGCAATAAATATTGACTTTTTGATTCTCTTTAAGAGTTTAATGAAATACCTGTAAAAATATAGAACATCGCAAAACCTGTAAAGCTGTCAATATATGTTCTACTGTTTCTAGACTTATAGAGAGAATAAAATTTAATGACTATGACTTCATATTTCACTCACACTGTACTGTAGTAATGGGTAGAAGTGACTTACAGCATGGTTAATCTTGGCACTGGCTTTGCAAATGTTCGGATACTTACACTGACAGCCAGGAACTCAGCAGAATTCAGACATATTTTCACTCGGCACAATCAACTACGACCACCAACAGAAGCAAATAACAGAGTAGGTAAATCATAAATCAATTTATCGGTATGTTTGGCATCATGCCCCTGTAAAGGCGGCCCAAGTGGCCAACTGAAGGAAAGTAAATGGCAGGGTGACAATGATGCCACTATGTGTAAGACAGTGGCTTGGCATAGTCAGCTTCCAACAGGAAGTGTTGTTACTGGCAGGATCTCCAGGCAAGAAACTTTGTAACAGATTCACAAAAAAGTATCTGCTTAACCTCCCTGGTGGTATTCCCGTGTGTAGCTCAAGGTTACTTTTCCATACCATAAGCGGTAACCCCAAGCTACACTCGGGAAAGCTGCATAGCATTTACTTACCTTGTCCCTCGAGCCGCGGTGTGTTCTGAGGCCTCCATCTTACGGGTTCCGTCGCTTGCGAGTGTATGCGTCGCAGGGGGGCGGAACCGGCGGGATAGAAAAAAAAATAAATTGAAAAAAACAACAAAGACGAAAAACATTAAAAAAAAAAATAGACCGAAAAATGACATGAAAAAAATTAAAAATCATACCGCCAGGGAGATTACAGGCTACATCTACCTTTCTTACCATGTTTCATGTTGCACCTCTGTTTAAGGTGCAACATTAAACTTGGTCATATCAGAAAGCGGCAGGGCTGGCAGCAGACAAATGTAGTCAGGAGAACTAAGCTGAGTTGGTGCACAAAAGATCAGTCCAAGGAAAAGCAGGTCAGGAAAAAGCCACAAATGGGAGCTCGGGGGCAGCAGGAGTGTTGCTCAAGCAAAGCAAGTTGGTCTGAGCAGGATTTAAATAGGGAGATAGATAGGAGGCTGGGCAGGAAGTAGCAGGCAGCAAAATATATTAAACATCAGGGGAAGCGGGTGACACCCATAGCTGCTAGCTCTGTGTAGCAAGAGCAGAACACATGCTTGTAGAACCACCAGTGCCAGCAGACCCACAGCAGCAAAGAGGTAAAAGCAAATGCAAGAAATACAGGTCTGCAGCTGATCTGTGACACCTGTAGCTGGTCACACCTAGTCCTGTCCACTGCTTTCTGGATTGACAGCCCTGCCTCTCTTGCTGAAACCCCCCACTGTAAGCAGCAGTGTCTGGGAGGGGGAGCACGTGAGACACAAATGAAGGAGGATTTGGCTCAGTTAAGGAAGGTAAAGGAAGTATTTTCTTAACTTTGAGGCTTGGGCATCACATAGTAACTTGATTTGATACTTGTTTAGACTATCATACAGGAGCCTTTAACCTCTTCGTGACTGACGACGTACAGTGTACGTCGCCAGCATCGGGGCTGTTTAAACAGACTCCTGGCGGCTATTGCCGCCGGGACAAGGCCTAAAATGTGGAATATAACATGGGTGCAAAAAATTGAAAAAAGGCCTCAGTCATGAAGGGGTTAATTGTACAATAAATGTCATCTACCAGAAAAAGGAGCATTGTGCTATGAAGGCTTGCTGCAACTTTGGCTGTAGTTAAGGAATAAAGCTACACCCATAAAGGTACTGTACAGTTTCTGGCCTATGTTACTGTTCCTTTGTAGCGTAACTATCATGTGATAAGATATCCTCACCCATTTCCTTCCCTCTCTCTTTAACAAAATATTCTAGAGAGTTAGTGCATAGGCAGGCAGAATTGCAGTGATGTGATTCAATGATTTATTTTTTATATAGTGACATATATATCTACTCCCTTTCTTTGATAGACACAAGGCCCAATAACTTGAAGATATAGGTCAGTAAATGGCTCATTGTTTGGCTCTTTCCTGACCAATCTCCACCTGAAAATGTCAATGAATGTATCTTTCCACCAGCTGATCCTGTACTGAATCTACTGATACCACATCTCGGTGGTGAGGTGCTGGGGCAGACCGCCACCAAATTTAAGAGCGCTCCTCCTATGAGATTTGACAGGCATGACCTTGACGTGTTGACAGCCAGGACAATGTTCGGCCTTGTTTTCCATCCTTCTCTTCACTGCATACAAGGTCTAAATACCAGAAACATCTGGGGCTCTGAATCTCGGACATGTGTTAGTGATTAGGGCTCTCCAATATGGAGTAACATTCTTCTAAAAACACAGTCAATGTTCAAATCCAGCTCAGGTGGGATTTCAGCCAAAGCCAAAAACAACATGCGATTGCCACCAGTAAAAGGGATATAAAAAGCCATTTGGATGTGTAATAATTTTACTATATATA
>NW_017306270.1:936177-945768 GCF_000935625.1 Nanorana parkeri
ACACACACAGACAGAAATAAATGTTTAAGGTTTGCAGCATGCAAATACACAAATACATATAGTTGATGATTTAAGTAATCCAATGAGAATAGATTTAAAGCTCAGTTGGAACCTTAGAAAATCACACCCATTGTTTCAGGGTGAACCACAATAACTGGTCTTTAACCTTTCTTATCAATGTTAGAATGCTCCACTGCCATTGATGCAACTGGTCCCTACACTAGCCTGCAGCTATCACCTTACTGCAACTGTCCAATATGCTGTGTTGCTAAAGTCAGGCCAATTAAGAGGAAGCCTTAGCTTTGCTGATTGCAGTTATTGGTCTGACTCAGCACGGGGGATAAGGAGGGCGAGGCAGACTGCTTTAGGGAGATGGCCCTGATGAAGTATTTGATGACGTAGTACCGGTAGGGTGGAGTCTTGTGACGTGGTGGTGGACAGAGCTTTGGAAGCACCAGGGAGTGTGTTGCAGCTTCGATAGTGCTGCTCTACACCTGTGGATGCTTTTACTGTTTTTATGCAAGCTAGTACTACTTTTATGTGTGTATTTAATGTAATAAATGTTATCCTTATCATATGGTGTGCACTATGGGCTATGTTTGATTTTGTCACCACAAATCTGGACATGGAGGGAATTTTCTGCACAAGGATCATGAGGTGGATTAATAACGATTCTCAAAATTGGGGGAGCATCCTGCCATTAATAAGTGGATTAGTGTGGCTAGAACTTTTACTTTAAGGTCTTAGTGAAGAGTGAGCACATGCGTGAGATTTGATGGGAATCACCTTCGGTTGGATTGTTTACGATCACAGAGATTGGACTGTGTATATGGAGCAGCACTTGATGGTACACAGACTTTTTATGTATGCATTTTCGGACTGGTAACACATTGTTGTGCTATTGTCTCACAAATAGACATGTAAATTTCCTTTTGTTTAATGGATATTTGTACGAATTTCGTTAAATTCGGACATTCGGATGCATCCAAAATTCCAAATTTGAACGAGTCCGATTGCAAACGAAATTCCAATGTTCCTTTAATGAAAATTTGAATCTGTCCAAAACGAAACTAAATCAGATTTGTGACTGTTCTCTGACCAATCAAATGGTACTTTTTGGCTGTTGGGGGTTGCATTACAGGCACGGTCATTTGACTTTGTTACGAAATGAACATTCGGATGGATCCAAAATCCGAATAACAAACCCAATCAAATTTTGGATCTGAAATCCAAAAACGAAGGAAATAACCTGAATTTGTACAAAGTGAAGCATTTTTATTGCGGGGTTACATGTCTACTCACAACTTTGGAGCACAATTTTGCAATCACTGGTCACAATAGTCTCAATAGTACATGGCACATTCAATATATGTATATGGTTTTTGTTTGTTATTCACTATAGTGCCTGCAGCCTTTCACTAGGTCATTTTAGCACTTTCAGAAATATTGCTGAGAGCAAGTCAATGGACATGCATAAGCTGTCATGACATCAGCGGCCCTTAGACTGCTGGAGATCTAAGCCTCCCAGATAAAATGAGCACTTTAAAGAGAAGTAAGTAAGTGCTTTTCCCCATAGTTGTCTTAAGGGTCACGGTAGGACATATACTAACCTCCTCCTGTGACCCAAAGCTCAGTATATCGCGAGCTAAAGCTCACGGTATACTGGGACCGCCGCAGCCGGGACGGATCCCGACATTACTGTCGAGATACACCCAGCTGCAGGAGTGACAGATGTGCCTGCCACCCGTCCGTTCCTCCAGTCAGCGCTGGTGGATTGGAGCGGGGAGGGGGGAATCCCTGCAGGGAGCTGTGACTGGCACTCACTGCTCTCTACAGGGAGATGATCGAGAAGTGAGGGAGCGATGGTATGTGTTCGCTTACTTCCCGATCTATTGAGCCGACGTGTGGCAGTTTCATTGTCACATGTCGGTTCGAACTCAGGATGAGTGATTTTCACTCACCTTGTAGTTCTCCTTTTAACCCTTCCAGCGCGGAGATAGCCCCATTGATTTTCCCTAAATTCTTTTTTAAATAAAAATATATTATTATACAAAATTGAAAAAAATCTTGTATATAACACTGTAATAATCATATCACAACTCCTCAAGAAGCAGATCACAATAGTCTGAGAACTGTGTTGAGTGAACCATGACCCCACCAGCTGCATGAACACCAATTATTGATGCTGATGAGAGCATTATATATATATATATATACTGTGCATATGGTGGGGATATGAATAGCTATATGTAATAACTCTCAATGATCTTTACATGTAACATAATCTATACATTTTGGAATTTTTGTTGTCATTTTGTATAATAAAATCTATACTATACAAAACATTATGTCTACATTTTTGTGGCACCTAAAAAGTCCCGGTCTCCTGACATTCTAGTTAATGATTCTGTAACAAGATGAGTTTTACACTTGCCAAAAACTTTCATAGCTTAAAATGCCAAAAATGCTGCTAAAAACCAAAAGCACCAAAAATGTGGACTTTCCAACTTTTTCTGTTTTTTTAGGTTGACATCTCATACTGGACATCAATGTAGAAAATGTTCTCATGATATTTTTAGAAGATTCCTTTTTCCTCTCTTTGGCCATGATTAACACAACAATAAACTCACATGCATTATTTTATGGGTAAATATTCATTATAGCACTCTGTATAACTCCTGATCCTGCCATCTGTCACACTTAAAATCCTTACTAGACCGGTGTTAAAAGATACTCTACACTATCACTAAAGAGCAAAAACAAATCAAGCCTTTGTCTTTCAGCAAGCTCTGACCTCCTGATTCCTCACTGAACTATTCAATAACCATCACAACTACTGGTGACAGGTAATCAACATCTGCTTGTGTGTTTAATGTGTAAATCATTTGTTTTGTTTAGTCTAAATACATTAAGGCTTTCAACACAACGCAGGGGGTACCATGGTACCAAAGAGGGCAAACTTTGCCTCAAGTTTTTTTATTTGGTCAGCGGGCGGTCTGACAAGTGAACTTGCTCTTTTTGCGATCAGTACACACAAATAACTGTTAGTGTTATTAGTATGTCTAGGATAAGACCTCCTGCTGAGCCATTGCGAAATACCTAGACCTGGAAATGAAACCATTTGAGCTATTTCAGGTACCTGTGGCCAATTGCAGTAGCTAGAAGGTTGTAGACAGGAAATTAAACTCCCCAACTGTGTTCAAGGTGTGATATCTATCTATCTATCTATCTATCTATCTATCTATCTATCTATCTATCTATCTATCTATCTATCTATCTATCTATTTATCTATCTATCTATCTACTCCTGCAGAAAGTTCCATAGGCTGCTAACCCTTGCTGGGTGATTAATGTACTCGGCATGTCCCTTTAAAGTGACACTAAACTCAGAAGTTGAATCTTAAAAATGCATCCAAGTACCTTAACTATTAACAAGCAAGGAACACTATGACCACATGGGATTCTCTGCCAGGTATATATGGAGCAATTATAGCAATTACAAGGTGTACAAAGTCTAATGAAAGCACCAAAAGGTCCAAATGATTTTAATATTAGCAATAGTTCATAACGGGATAACACCAAAAAACCAACTCATTTTGGGCACTCAAAAGATCCCCCCCCCCTTCTTCAGGGCTCAGGTGTTGTAAGTGGTAGGACTCAGAGATGGAATAATCACCAGAAATAATTCTTAGTTAAAAGTTACAAGATGCCAGGACTCTCTGTGTCAGCAGAACATCATAGCAGAGGCAATGACCAACCAGGACAATGCAAAAAACACTATGACCACGTGGGATTCTCTGTCAGGGGCATATGGAGCAATTATGCCAAGGACATGATGAACCCAAGGAGCACTCCTCCAGGAACATGAAGAGGACAAAGAACACAAGGACATAATTAGCTCAAGGAGCCCTGTTTTGGGAATATGATGAGGACACAGAGCAGAAGGACATGATGAGCTCTTCAGGGACATAAGGACACAGAGCACAAGGACATGTTGAGTACAAGGAGCCCTCTTTTGAGAATATGATGAGGACACAGAGAACAAGGACATGATGAGCTCAAGGAGCCCTCTTCCAGGAACATGATGAGGACACAGAGCACAAGGACATGATGAGCTCAAGGAGCCCTCTTTTGAGAATATGATGAGGACACAGAGAACAAGGACATGATGAGCTCAAGGAGCCCTCTTCCAGGAACATGATGAGGACACAGAGCACAAGGACATGATGAGCTCAAGGAGCCCTCTTTTGAGAATATGATGAGGACACAGAGAACAAGGACATGATGAGCTCAAGGAGCCCTCTTCCAGGAACATGATGAGCTTAGGGAGCCCTCTTTTGGGAATATGATGAGGACACAGAGCACAAGGACATGATGAGCTCTTCCAGGAACATGATGAGGACACAAGGTACTGTTCTAGGGACATTCTCTGCCTGAGCCATGCTTTACTTGGCACAGATTGAGAACATAATACTTTACGCCATTCATGGTCCACATAGGTGCTGAGCATTAGGAACTCTGTACCAGGGACATGTAAAGCTAATGGAGCCATCTGCTGGGGACATGCGGACTGAACATTAGGCTTTCTCACAGGCACATGTCATATAGATGAGTTTCTCCATTTCTTATTTAAAAGGCATTAGCAAAGGCAGCATTCATATCTCTGTCATGACATGTTTATTTTAACCATTTCAGGGTCGCATACGTATATAAACAGCAGAAACCTAAAACG
The DNA here is from genome assembly GCF_000935625.1 of Nanorana parkeri. Lineage (NCBI taxonomy): Eukaryota > Metazoa > Chordata > Amphibia > Anura > Dicroglossidae > Nanorana > Nanorana parkeri. Next base: position 940,910 of record NW_017306270.1, read on the forward strand.
GTTGTACCAAGATGTCGGTATAATTTTTCACAGCTGACAATGGCTGTTACATACAGGCGTTCGGGTGGCTATAGAGCTGTCTAATCGCTTGTATGGTGCTAGGGAGTGTGTGCCCCCCCCCCCTCCCCAGGGATGCTGGGATGCTGATCAAACTCTGAGATATACAGAAGACCACTAGAGGGAGCCACTAAATGTACCACCTGCTGCATAAAATGCAATGGTCAAAATATAGTTACATAGTTAGTCAGGTTGAAAAAACATGAAGAAGGTAAAACTGACGTTTGCATCAAAAACATTAAAGTAACTGTTATAATAAAACTCCAAATGAGAAAATACTTCACAGCTTTGCAAAACAGAAGCGAGATTCCTTTCATCAGCGGATCCCGGGGCTTTTGAGTGCCAGGAACCATGTTTTCGTCCCCGCTGTTGCTACATTATTTCAAGAGAGCAAAAGAAGTGTGTTTTTCAGTTACATTGTTATAAGAGAGTAGAAAGACTATAATCTTGTTAGCAGAAAAATCTCCCTCGGTACCGTTATCACTAAGCAATTTAAAACTCCCATCAGCTGAAGTAATAACCTCACCTCTAGAGCAGAGTTACAATTACCGCAGTAAATAGGTGTAGGTATGTCTAAGACATAAAAGAAAGTGTGAGAGAGAGTCAGGTCTACCCTGGTACTTGTTCCCGCTCCCTACATGTAAAAATGAATACTAACCAGTGAATTCATTTACTTCGCCGCGGAGAAGCTCAGACACAAAATGAAGCAGCTTGAAGAAGAACAGTGAAATGATATCTCGGTGGAAATATTTTATTCAGTTCTATTTTTCAGCCCATTATCCCCCTTCATGCCTCGTCAGCTGGGATGCTGATCAAACTCTGAGATATACAGAAGACCACTAGAGGGAGCCACTAAATGTACCACCTGCTGCATAAAATGCAATGGTCAAAATATAGTTACATAGTTAGTCAGGTTGAAAAAACATGAAGAAGGTAAAACTGACGTTTGCATCAAAAACATTAAAGTAACTGTTATAATAAAACTCCAAATGAGAAAATACTTCACAGCTTTGCAAAACAGAAGCGAGATTCCTTTCATCAGCGGATCCCGGGGCTTTTGAGTGCCAGGAACCATGTTTTCGTCCCCGCTGTTGCTACATTATTTCAAGAGAGCAAAAGAAGTGTGTTTTTCAGTTACATTGTTATAAGAGAGTAGAAAGACTATAATCTTGTTAGCAGAAAAATCTCCCTCGGTACCGTTATCACTAAGCAATTTAAAACTCCCATCAGCTGAAGTAATAACCTCACCTCTAGAGCAGAGTTACAATTACCGCAGTAAATAGGTGTAGGTATGTCTAAGACATAAAAGAAAGTGTGAGAGAGAGTCAGGTCTACCCTGGTACTTGTTCCCGCTCCCTACATGTAAAAATGAATACTAACCAGTGAATTCATTTACTTCGCCGCGGAGAAGCTCAGACACAAAATGAAGCAGCTTGAAGAAGAACAGTGAAATGATATCTCGGTGGAAATATTTTATTCAGTTCTATTTTTCAGCCCATTATCCCCCTTCATGCCTCGTCACAGACTGGAGAAGTGACGGTACTGTAGAACGCCAAGCCATTCCACCACAAGATGGCAGCCAAACCTTTAAGGATGATTTGGGAGAGATAACATCGGAGCTATTTTTGTTTAGCCCAATAAACACAATTCACTAAACACCGGGAGTAACAGTATAATGTGCTGCGATCGTTTCCTTCTGGCACAAAGCGCATGATTAGAATATACGCGGTGCACGTATTTTCTTTTTTTTTTTCTTTTTTCAACTTTAGATTTTTCTTAAAGAATATAGTATCTGCAACACAAACAGTATTAGTTACAGCCGATTACTGTTACAGACTTTGGAAGTTCAGTGAATTAGAGGCACATACAGCATTGTCTAGTAGAGCAGATAGCTGTTTGGATCTTGGAATCATAAAAGCAGAAATGGTCAAAATACATGGAAGATTCCATAATCGGAATCAGACATATTAATCAATGCATACAGAAAATCTAGGGAGGGATAGGGGTGTTCCAGGGAGATTAGGTAAAGGAGGTGATAAACCCTTAGGGAGGGAGGGGGTTAAAGGAGAGAGAGAGCAAGATAAGAGGGGGAGGATAGGGAAGACAGTGAGAAGGAGCAGTGGATGATCAATCCGTTTGAAAAGGCACATTGTGTAACCGAGTAAAGTCAAACTACATTCATACTTTAAGTATCAAGTTTTGAAAAATGGATCCACGTGTCCCATTTGTTATGGAACAGGGTCCATGAGGTCAATTTTTTTTATTTTCATGGACAGGTACCGTGTGGAACATAGAAAGTATATTCACCATAGGTGTGGGATTGGGTGAAATGGAAGCATTGGTGTATTTCCAGCACTCTTGTATTTCGATAATGACAAAGCCTTGGTTCTCAACTGGTGGGTCGGGGCCCTATGTTCAGTGGGTCACCACGTGCCTTCCACTTTTCTAGATGAGAGGCTCTTCAGCCTCCCCCTAGCGCACCTCTGTCAGTTCTGGCGCCAAGCAGCCATTCAAAATATGCTGCCCGGTGGGTGCCAAGTGTCAGCTTGAGGTGGGATAGGATGGGGCTATGGCATATCCAGAGGTGCCTGGACCGGAGTGACATCACATTCTGGCTCCTGGCACCTCTACAGGGCATGCAAGGGAGCTGTACAAGGAATAAACATATTGGATGGAGCTCCGTCACAGCACAGCAGCCCACACAGGCTGAGAATCCACTCCAGTTCCTCTAAGATAGAGAGACTTGGTGGATCTTAAAAACAATAATAAACAATATCATTTTTTTGGAGTGTGTATGTGTGTGATTGTGTCTGTGGTTGTGTGTGTCTGTCTGTGTTTTTGAGGGCCCATTCACACTAGTACAGTGCATTAAGCACACAGTCCCCTGCGATTAAAATACTGTACCATGCAAAATCGCACCTACTGCGCATTCTGGTGTGGGAGGAGTGTTGCATTGCCTTTCATTTGAATGGCACCCCAAATGCACCTCCCACACACAGTTCAATCGCCTGCACCGGAACGCCCAGTACAGCAATGCCGTGTATTCCAGTGTGGTGCGACCTCGGTCATGACATAATGACCAAGGACAAATGCGGGTCCTGAGGTTACACAGGTCGAGAACCACTGCTCTAAAGTCATTAACATTGTAACACATGACAATAGTTGTTTCTAGGTTTGGACAGATTGGGAAAATGTTAAAACCTCTCTCTGTATCTATATTGGACTGGGAAATAAGGGAGATCTCTCCCAAAAGTATGCAGACAGCAGAGAGAACCTGAATAATTTATAACCCTTCCTCATTTCGTTTTTGGTAGAGTTTCACTTTAAAGGGAATCCCTCACTTTTCCCATACAGGGATTAAAGGTAAATACCACCATAAAAATAAAAAAAAATAAAAGCCCACATATTCCTAAAAGAAAAAGAGCTTAGTGCAGTTGAACAAAGAGCGAGCACCAACCAAATGTTCTGAGAAGCCAAAAATGTATTTTGTTGATTCGGTCAGGAAAAAACTAAACGCTACCAACATCAGGGCATAAGCTATATTCAAATTGAGTAATGAAAGGCAGAGAAGCTGCTCTGCTGCTGTATACAGGCGCCCATTCTCCAGGCTTTGATTGATACATCCAAAAACCATTTAGAATATAGATGGATTTGCAGAATGTTTGTTTAGGGTTCAGCTGCACAAAGACTTCACAATTTGGATGACCTCTGTAAAGCTGGCCATACACCTATAGATTATCTGCAGACTTTCTATGTCTTTCTATGGAAAAAGTGCAGCAGATTCCTCCATCTACGCTAAACTGTGTGGGTGGAGGAATCTCCCACTCGGCCAAGCTTCAGTGGAGCCAGCGGGGCCGACTAGCAAGATATTGAGGCTTGGCCCAGTGGGAAATTCCTCCATCTACACAGTTTAGCGTAGATGGGGGAATCTGTTGCACTTTTTCCATCTGACCATAGAAAATCTGCAGATAATCTATAGGTGTATGGCTAGCTTTAGTTTGGGGGTCTCCCATTTAGAGAAGAGCTGCTGAACTCAAGCTATTTTACTCAGGTAAGGACATAGTTTCTATTGGTGGAGGATCCGTATCCACTGTCTTGCCCACACATCTTTTTTGATGAAGTTGCACAGGGATCAGGCCCACTGCTCCAACATATGAACTATGGCAGGAGAGTGTAAGGAAGGTAAGTATCAATGCATGGGGGTGCGGTGATTTTGTCTAGGTGCTAAAAAAAAGTTACACTCAGCTGAACCTCTGAGTCGGCTCCCTGCTTTTCCAGTAACTGAAGCCTGTCTCTTCCTCTAGCACAGCATTGGAATGTTCCTTGGCGCCCTCACATCCTATACACTGTGTATGGAATCTGATGATTTCTAAGACCTTAGAGGAGGAGTGAGGCTGGAATGACAGGTCTAAGAGCAAGTCGGCTCAGAGGTTTAGGTGAGTACAACTTTTTTTTTAGCACCTAGACAAAAAAGGAGCACTTAATCCTTACAGTGCTGGGGTAGCCCCATGCAAAGGTTAATAAAAATGATGCCCAGAGTTCTGCTTTATGCGCAGCAGCCATATTGGATACCGGTGCGTTCTGCGCATGGCCACCGAGATTTTCTGCTTTAACATCACAATACGTTAAAGGGTATAGTTAGGGGAGGGGTATAGTTAGGGGAGGAGTATAGTTAGGGGATGGGTATAGTTAGAGGGGTATAGTTAGGGGAGGGGTATTGTCAGGGGAGGGGTAAAGTTAAGGAAGAGGTATAGTTAGGGGAGGGGTGTCCTCCTCCCCTAACTATACCCCTTCCCTAACTA
>NW_017306270.1:946329-972467 GCF_000935625.1 Nanorana parkeri
TAGTTAGGGGAGGGGGGTACTCCTCCCCTAACTATACCCCTTCCCTAACTATACCCCTCCCCTAACGATACCCCTCCCCTAACTGCAAATACCCCTCCTTTACTTTAGATCAGCAAGAGAGCTGGTCCAGGACTCATGGTCATCTTCTCAGCCATTGGGTACTTATGGCCTGAGTAATAAGGCTGGTCACCTGCCAGCATGCTGCAGAGGAGGACCCTTGCTCTCTGTCTAGAAGCTGTGGTGTCTCTGCAGAGGTCCAGCACACCTCCTGCGGAGTCAGGCCTATAGCTTTCTAATAGAATAGTAACATGGTAACATAATAGGTACGGTTGAATAAAGACACAGGTCCATCTAATAAGCTTAGACTCCCCTGCTTGGAAAGCACTCAACATGTGCATTCGGATTCCGACGAACCTACAAATCAACGAAATTCAGTTGACTCGGCGGTTTGTCCGAATCCGAAATAAAGAAATTAGTATATGCCGGAATATACTAAAACTATATTCGGGCATACATAAATTTGTTTTCAGAACACGCGGCAGCCATATTGGATACCAGTGCGTTCTGCGCATGCCCACCACCATCTTCTGCTTTAACATCACAATAACATGTTAAAACTTAAATGGGATGTTAGTGATCGAGTTTACATCTACTTTAAGAATGAAATTGGCAAAGAAAATACTTTATTTACAATATATTACGATGAAAGACTATAACTGATGGGTACAAGAACAGAAAACTGTTGCCTTTGTAAACATTTTCAAGACGCAAACTTGACTCATGTTTAAATAACAATAATGTTCATCCGTTTGCAAATGTTACACATAAAAAAAATTAAAATAAGTGAGTTTTACATTAAAAACTGGACCCAGAATCCGGCTCACTGACAAAATGAAATGGCTGAATAAACATTAGGAACCACTTGGCTAATGAAAGTTACGTTAATTGAAGCAGATGGATCTTATAGGGTGAAGTACATTGATATCATTTCTACATTGCTATAAAAGCCTATTAATCAGCTACTGAGGCTTTTGTATACATTCAGAGACATTGTAACATATTTGTGTACATGTTAATAAATACGTCTTGTAGCATGTTTAGCTTTTGATCATTTTTTTTTATTCATAAAACAAGCAAATGATTATTTCTAGATGTAGTTTAAAGGGTAACAATATCTTTATAAACACGAGGCCGGGAAGCGGCCGTTGCTTTGTGGCCTCGTGGACATCGGCGGCTCGGAGGTGACTGCGGACTGCATTCCATATGGCTCTTTTGGGGGCTCCTTTTGGAATTTTACAGTTTTAGGTGTATGTTCGCCTCTCGCCTCTTCTCCATCATTCTCTGGGGGGTCTCCCATGTCCTCTGGCACGCTTGGATCTTGGCCCCTGCCCTGTGGGTTCGGTCGGGCTCACATGGATTACTCTCTTTATTGATCTCCTTCATCTCTTGAAGAAGCGCTTGGAGCGCAAAACGCATTGAGAATTGCTATTCCTGATTAAAGAAGAGGCAGTTGAGTGCTATATGATCACAAGAACATGGCATACTAATTATGCCATGTTCTTGTGATCATGGCTGCTGATCCTCACACTATAACTCTGGAATCATTTCTTTGGAGATTAGCTTGTTTTTATTGAAGTGCGCACATATCAATCATGTGTTTAAATATTTTTAACCGTTGTATAATAAAGAATTATTGACTGATTATGCTGTAATTTCTTTGTTTTGTCACTTGGTGCTTAAAAAAAACAAAAACATTTTCCATTCTCTTTTTTGATTTGATATACTAGGGTTGTGGCACCTCATATTCTGGATCCGGTCACAATAATTTGATTCAATAATCCTAACTAACTCCACTATCTGTACCCCTCTCCTAAGTATACCCTCTCCTAACTGCACTTACTTTAGATCAGCAAGAGAGCTGGTCCAGGACTCATGGTCATTTTCTCAGCAATTGGGTACTCACAGTCTGGGTGGTAAGGCCTGTCACCCTCCAGCATGCTGCAGAGGAGGACCCTTGCTCTCTGTCTAGAAGCAGTGGTGTCTCTGCAGAGGTCCAGCACACCTCCTGCTGAGTCAAACCTACAGCTTTCCAATAGAATAGTAACATGGTAACATAATAGGTGAGGTTGAATAAAGACACAGGTCCATCTAATAAGCTAAGACTCCCCTGCTTGGAAAGCACTAGACATGTGCATTCGGATTCGGACAAACCTACAAATCAATGACATTCAGTTGATTCGGTGGTTCATCCGAACTTGAAATAATACATTTATTATATGCCCGAATATAAATATGAAAACGATATTCGGGCATACATAAATTCGTTTTCAGAACGCACAGTGGCCATATTGGCCACCGGCGTGTTCTGCGCATGCCCACCGCCATATTGGAGCCGGAGCACGACGGTGACGCCATACGCTAAACGAGCGGCGCCCATATCGGTTGCCAGCATGTATACACCAAGATGGCTGCACGCATGCTCAGAACGCATCGCCGGCCAATATGTATGGCCACGGCTCATTTTGCAGTTTTATTGTGCGGTTTCGGATTCCAATGCGACAACAAGCAACCGAATTTGAAAGAGCAAAAAAAATGTCATTTGTTTAATCCGAAACAATTTTTTTTGCCCTGCACATGTCTAGAAAGCACTAGCTCAGACTCAGTAGGGGGCATGTTGGACCTCTGCAGAGTGACCACTGGCTCTAAAGAGGGAGCAAGGATGCATCTCTGCAGCATACTGGCAGGTGACCGACTTTTTTAACTCAGACTGGGGCTACTTTTTAAAGAAAGCAAGCTGTTAAAGTGCTCACATTTGTTTTGAAGAGCCTCAAATGTATTTATCTGCTCTCAGCTGAAAGTTAAGTTGGACCTCAAGCTGGAGATAGGGAGATAAGTCATGATTTGGACCTTTGTTCAACTCTTGCAATTGATGGAAAGGCCTCACCCCAATCATATGAATAAGATGACAGGCCCAGTTAATGGTTTGGCTTCAATACTTTGGAGCTACTGACCTCAAACAAGTTTAGAGACAAGACATTCTAACTTTACATTACCTCCATGTTTGTTCAAGGTGACTGAAGAAGCCTGACAGATACAGGGGCATCTCTACACTTTGTGATGCCTTAGGCCTTGTTCACGCCGAAAGCGTGTGCGTTTCAGAGCGGTAGCTGCTGGAACGCACCGTGATCGCTGTGAAACTTCCCCCTATGTTTTGTGGCGGGAGGGGGCGTGGTGGTGCATTGTATTCAATGGCACCGCCTCCATGCCCCCCGCCCGCAGTGCGATCGAACGCCTGGCAAAACTTTGCTAGCGTTGCGTTCCACTGCAAACGCAAAAATAGGGCTTGTCCTATTTTTTGCTTTTTACGTTTGCAGTTAAACGCAACGCTGGCAAAGCGCCAGACTCTCATGGAACAGACCTAGACCATTCCATCCATCTTCCTTATCAGTATATTTATAGGATCTTTCCTAGTGCTATTTAACAAAGTGATGTCCACACGATTGGTAAAACTAATTAAAGATACCAAGATAACTTTACTATATCCAGGTGTTTTCTTAACATCCTAAACAAGTCCAACAGTTATTATCATCTGATATAGGTCAAGCATCTCTTCACTGTATCAGTGACCATACCTGAGTCTGTATCTATGCCCCAACTGTATGTCTATTATTGTATGCTGTAAGCTTGAAAGTATTTCCCATTTTGCACAGTAGAGTAAGAACTAGCCAAAGAGGGATCGCTTTGATGCAGCTGGCCAGCTTGAACATTTAAAGGAGAACTATGGGGTTCTATCTTTTTTTTAATGAATGCATTCCTTAGGCTAAATAAGTAAATTATGTAATTTACTGTAATTAGCCAAAATGCACAGGAAGGCTGTAAAACCTTATTTTAGGTGGTGGGCGGGGCTAAGCGCCGCAATGAGAAGACATCCCGACGTATCTGACGAGATCCTCCCCACTGATGACTCACTGCTGCGAGTCCACGAATATATGGACGTGCGCAGCAGCTCTCTCCTTACCTGCACGTCCCCGTGTGCCAGCTCCTTCCCCACTCTCTCTTTCTCTCTCTGCTGACGGATCGTGGATCGCTGATGACAGAGGGGAAGGAGCTTTATCTCTCTCTCTCTTCAGCATTTACTACAAATCGGAAAGTCCATATATGGTAAATTATGTCACTGGAGATCCCTGCTGATCGGATCCGATCAGCGGATCCGATCAGCAGTGATCTCCAGTGACATCATTTACCATATATGGACTTTACGATTTGTAGTAAATGCTGAAGAGAGAGAGAGGGCTCCTTCCCCTCTCTCACCAGCGATCCCCAGTGAGTTGAGGATGTCAGCGTCACACAGGGCATGCAGAGAGAGAGAGGGGAAGGAGCCTGCGTGCACGAGCTGACAAAACACAGCTGTGCACGATGAGAGGAAGCGCGGCCACAGCAATGATATCATTTGAAAAAAAAGCCGTGGGCGGGCTGGATCAAATGTTAACGCCCCCTAAGAGGAAAGGAGCTTGGAGCATGGCTGAAGACAGCCATTTACTACAGATTTGAGGGTTTTTATCTGTGATGTGCTGCGAATTTAGAAAAAAAGAACGATGCTACTACAATCAAGGTAAGGGGTATTTTTATTTGCCCTTAAGTCATAGTTCTCCTTTAAGCTACTTAGATGTAAGCAGACATCTCTCCATTTCTGTAGACCCCCATTTCTCTCATTTCTAATCCCATCACAGGTACAGGAAAGGAGAGGGAAACCCCCCCTCCCTCCCCCCATTGGGACACAGAAGTTCCATCCCTTTCCTACTCTATCTAACACTAAAAAGAAAAGAAAGAAAACTAGAGTTAGGTTTTCTAGTAAAGTTATTAGATACCCTATTCTATTGATTTGAAGGGAAAAATGTACCAGGTAGACCTGATTTCCAATGCAACTCAGTAGAGAGCGTTATCATGAACATGTCTAAATTATAACAATGGGTTTTGAGAAGAATGTGCCTTGTGCCCGCCCTGGAGAACACAGACAATTCATGAAAGGCTCGTAGTGTGAACCCTTTTCTGTGCCACACAAATTCAAAATTAGTACAAAAAGTTCATCCTGTCTCAAATATTATCCATTTGCTAAGGAGAGGGATTTACGGGGAAGATTTAGATATTGGTTTTCAGCTTCCAGAACCGTTCCAAACAGCTGAGACCTTCAATTAAACCAAGATAAAGTTGTTCAGCTTTGTGGCCAAATTGTATATTATCAGGTTGTAGACCTTGGAAAGCCCATACGGCCCGGGTGCTGGGACTGCAGTGCGCCTTACAAGCATGTTTTATGTTTTTGATGAACTGACTGAAAAGTGTGTGATACAATTATGAGTATCGTTTATATCTAACAGATGGGGCTGGCTAGCGTTGCCTGGGTAGGCCAGATTCCAGTACGCCTGCAGAGAAAGCATCCAAGACAATTGGCAGGGACTACTGAATTCTAATATATTGGAGCAGAGCTGGTAAATCCCAGATGGCTAATATTTCTATACATTCTCTTGTAACCTTGGACTGTAACTAATTTAACCTTTATGCCCAAATAGTTTAAAAAACAAAACCCATATTGCTACCTGTTATCCTGGAAATGAATAATTAGAAGAAAAACTGAGGATGTTTATAATTCTTGTCATCTACATTTGTTTCTAAGGCTCAGCACATCATTGCATGTGTGTTGACACCTCTGGAATATAATCTTGGCATTACAATCTTGGTGTTCGGTTCTGCCTAATAGTATGCAATTACTATGCAATTATAGCAGTGGATCACACCAGGAGCAAGTAAATCGATATATAATTACACATGCTGATCATGGCAGGAGCATAGGAAAACAGACAAAAAACTCAGAATACTTTGCTTTAAAAAAAAAATGAATTCAATTCCAAGTCAATCAAGCGCGGGCTTTGGAAAACTAAAATTCCTGGCTAGACTGGACTGCTGAGCTGAGAGCTCGCCCTTCGAAGGCTCCAGCAACCGGAGAGAGCCCCCAAATTCCCGGAAAAAGAGGACTGACCGGTTCAGCCGCCTTGAATTCTTAATGTTAAGATATGCTAGTTATTTATCATAGTGACAGCGCACAAATGCCAAACAGCAGAGATATTTTAATTTGCAGCTGAACGTGTCACAGTCAGTTATTGTGCATTATCTTTGCAAATAATAAGGGGATAAAGGGAAAACATTCAAGTTCTGTGACCGCTGCATCGGCCAAATTGGGTGTGCTGGAACAAACAGCTGGATGCTGGAGTTCCGTGAGACAAAATGGACCAAATTGCTCTGTAGCTGTCAGTATGTTTAATCTTGAAGCAATCCATCAGTTCAGGCTAATAGCAATGCCAGATTTTCACAGAGCATACTGTTACAGATACATGAAGGAAGATTAATGTGTTTTATAACACATGCTGCTTTCCAAATAGTTAGATGAACATGCTTGGCGCACAATATTGCCACCAAAGAGGTCCAATTCCTTGTCCTTTGGTGGATATAGATGAACATCAGACTCTCAATAATATGACCCACTAATGTCCTTTCTTTAATTTGATAGCTGCACAAACCTTCCCTGCGTACTCTTCAACATCTTCCCACTAACAGGTATTGTGGGGTAACGAAAGTCATTCAACTGATGAGTAAGTGTAAAATAAATGGCTATCTAGTGTGCAATTGGAGCCCAAACTTTTTTTTTAGTTTTGGATAGAGAAGAGAGGGATTAGAATACCAGACAAGTTTTTATTGCTGTCTGTGCAATGGCATATCCAGGACATGGCACATATTGCACATGCCCTGGGCGCCACTTAAAAGGGGGGGGGGGCAGCTATGTGGGTCAACGAAAGTTCACCGACCCACGGAGACAGCTGACTTTTTTTCGCTCTGGCAGGCATCTGGCTAAGCTACTGGCAAACGGTGCCATCACTGGTTGCCAGGAGCTCAGCAGACGCCGGCCAGAGTGTCCCGCTCCTGGCAACTAGTGAAGCCATTGGTTGCCAGGAGCTGGGCAGGGTGCCTGCCAGAGCATGCCACCCATCTACTGCAACTAGTGACATCTCTGGTTGCCAGGAACTGGGCGGGACACCAAAGCCGCATTTTATAGTACATACGTGTCTGTGTCATGGTCCTTGTGTGTGTCGTAAAGTAGCCGCAGCTCCAAGCTTGCTCCCGTGATGGACTACAATCTCATGTCTAGTTTACTAATTTGTATTGAGATTGTAGTCCATCACGGGAGTGAGCTTGGAGCAGTGGAAACTTTACAACACGCACAGGGACCATGGGGAACAAAAGTAGCCCCCCTCCAGAAGGAAGGACAGTGTCAGCACCAATATAGAGATGATTTGAGGATCTACAGCCACGTGATACACAAATAAGATACATTTGTGTCAATAATGAAGGTACTTGAATGTATTTTTAAGATTTAACTCCTGAGTGTAGTGTCACTTTAAATCATATATTACAATGTAGTAATTCTGATGATATCATGTTCTTTGGAAACTTTGCACAAATCAGAATTCTGTAGCTCGCGACTCCTGAATGGAAAAACCTTAGCATGGATGTTCCTCCAAACAGGGTTCCCCAGCTGCTGGCATTTTCCCAACAGCTGTTCCGGATGGGCAAGCCTGTCGCTTTCATTTGTCATGGTATATTTATACTGAACACTGGAAATTTGCTAAGCAGCTCCTACATGGTCCAGCAAGAGCCATTTACCTTAACCAAACTGTGAATGATCTCTGCCTAGGATGGTCGCAGCGCCCGGCTGTGTCAAAATAAACCTTTTGCACTGGAGGCGTATTTTAATATTTGGTCTTCTATGAGATGTTTTCCTAGACTGTAATTCTCTGTCAGGGCTGTCACTACGCTGATTGATGCCTGCTCTACACGCTCTTGCACTTTATCTCGCTCCTCCAAACATATCTCATTGTTAATGTTGTGTAACAAATGTCATGAAACAACATCCTAGTCCTATTATTTATGGCAGTGTGAACTGCTGAATGGCTTCGGCCGAACAATGAGCTATAACACCTTGAGATAAATCCATACCATACTGACAGGACAGCTCTCCTCTTCAACACTAATGATCACATTTTGTTATGCCTGTTGAATGGTATCACTGAAAGTGAAAGAAAATCCCCAATTGTCACCAGAACAGGAAAAAGGTTTAACATGAATACTCCTCCAAATGCGGTTCCCCAGCTGCTGGCATTTTACAAACAGCTGTTTCGGAACAGGAATAGACGGGAAAACCTCCAATGGGGAAACTAGCTCCAATGACCCAACTGACCACTAGTGATTTTCCTCACTTTTGAGGGATTGCTTCTCACTTCCTGTTGTGGCTATCGAAAAGGAAGTGAAGGGACTTCTCTTCAACGGGACATAGAGGGTAAAAAAATAAAACAAAATATTTTGGCTTCAGTTCTACTTTACATTGTGGACATTCGATTCACAACTACCATGCACTGGACATTGGAAGACATTCTACTGACTCGCAAGAGAAAGACAGAGATCTCCACTGTGAGTATTTATTAGGGATGCATCAATACTAGTATTGGTATTGGTGCCAATACCGAGTACATGGGCAACTACTTGCCCAAATGCTCCTGATGCTTGTCCCGATACCAGAACTTACATGCCACCTGGCTTCCTGATTGGCCGGGAAGGTGGCACCATGCTTCCTCGTCACCTGAGAGCATGGAGCCGGCTTCCCGGCCAATCAGGAATGACTCGCCCCCCGGCTTCCTGATTGGCCAGGAAGCCGGCTCCATGCTCCCTCGTCACTAAGCTGATTAAGGCTGCCTTAATGGGAATTGCAGTATCGGTATTCGGCATCGGCGAGTACCGGGAAAAAAAATATCGGTACTCGTACTCAATACCGAAAAAGCTGTGAAGTTTTGCAAAGTGAAAAGCCTGTTTGCCTTTGGTAATTCAGCCTCCATATATCTACAGTATGAACAGGGGTAATAGAGGTAAAACATTTTACTAGATGTGGCCAATGGCCAGACTGCAACCACATTCAAATTTCACATTTTGAAAAAAGAACTCCAAGAAATGTACAAATTAAGCATTGCAGTGCGGCTAGACCACTGGAAGGCTTAATTTTTATTGTCATCATGTCCTATGCAGCTCCATTAGAAGTGAGGATGCCAAGGGACATTCCACTGCCAGAGTTGAGGGAGAGAGAGGTCACTGCTACTATATTTTTTATTTTAGCCCCTGGACCAGCATTTGGTTCAGGGGCTAAGCCCCTGGACGAGCATTTAACCCTTGCACTGTGTGGGTAGTTCATTTTTACATTTCCTGGAGTTCTAGTTGAAGATTCATATTCCTGAGCCTAGTTTCTTATGGCTGTACTGGGTAGGTATGCAGGAAGGTGAGGCTGGCTAGTGTGGCTGCTTATATAAGATATGCACTAGTATTGAAAACTAGTAAGCTGTAAGACTCCTAACACGAGATGCTCAAGCAATCCAAACCTTGAATTACCTTAGCTGCTATTTCCAAGTAAAATCAGCCGTTTGGATATTTTTTTATTTGAAATTGTGCAGCCAATTGACTACACTACAGTGAGCTGGACCTCTTGATTCCGTAGAACAGGGGTAGGTAACCTCGGCACACCAGCTGCCTTCGAACTACATAATGCATTGCAAGACTCAGACTGCCACAGGCATGACTCCCAAAGGCAAAGGCATGATTGGTTTTGTAGTTTCACCACAGCCAGAGTGCCAAGGTTGCCTACCCCTGCTGTAGAAGGTTATTTAACATGGCTGAACCCAAAGTGAATTATTTGATACATTGTAACATTATTCCAGACACACACAGACTTGGGGGGGAATGTTTTCTTTGTCTAATTAGTGAACTGACGCATTCTCAACAAGTGTTCTTTTGTAGGTGACAGATTCTCTTTAAAACTATCCTGGTAAGTAAAATACCTAACAATGCAAGCTGCAGTTTCTAGTGACTTACTTGCAGTCAAAACGGCTGAATGATAGAGGTCTGCAATCCTCTTGCTTCGCTCTATTTCCCAGATAACGGACGGCTACTAGCAAATTGGCACAGACACACGCTGGAATGGAAGAGCGGAGTGGCAGCCGTTGTGGTATTGAGGTCTGTATGGCTCAGTAAGAGAGGATTTCTTCTTGTTTATAGTGGATGGCTCTTTGTGGTTAATAGAGGAAGCCAGACCCACAAATTTGTGTGTTTATATTCCAGATAAATTATACAATTTGTGCGCTTGTTAAGATGACTTTAAAAGAGCATTTAGCAGTTTATCATGATGTCTTTTGTGGTTACTTAAATAGTTTCAGGTATTTACATAAAACAGTAAAACCTATAAAAATAAATCTGAGGGCTGTCACATTTGTACCAGTAGGTTTCTTTTTAAGGATGCCCATAGACGCCAGGGGCCAGGGTTCTGTTATATCCAGGTTAAAATTTGTTGGCGGATCCCTAAACATAATGTTTTGGTTCTGATGAGTTTTTGTGACTTATCCCCTGCTAACTAAAGGCCAAATGTGTCAACTATACCTTTCAGTAAATTGTAAAGGTTATTAGAAGCACCTCACACTAATGTCAAGCAGTTGCCACCAACACAACCCCAAAGCCATTCCACAGATACCCTTAAAGTAACACTAAACGTAGGCCAGCGTTGGCGCCCCCAAAAGTTCAGTGTGAGCTAGAAAATAAATGGAAGCTTTTGCCAGAATAGTGGCTGTAAAAATGGACTCATTATTAATTGGCAGCTTTCTCTTTTAATAAGTTTATTGATTTCACAGAGAACAATATACTAAAGAAAAAACAAGAACTTGTAATGCTCTCAAAAAGACACATAAAACAATTGTCTAATAATATACCATATAGATATACTGTAATGATCGGGCTCCGCTCCGGGACGCCTCGGGCGGGCTGACTGCAGTGACGGCCGCTCCGCATTCCACTGTGGAACGCAGAAGCCGCTCGACTTCCTGATTGTAAGGCGAGCGGCTTGCGTTCCACGCTGGAACGCTGAAGTCGCTCGTTGCGGCCAGAGGTTCCTCCCACTTACTGGGGCTATTTAAAGCCCCAGCTGAGGCAGTATGGCGTTCTATGATAGCAGTCTGAACGCCTGCTGCCTCCTGAACCCCTACCAGGACCTCTGCACCCTGCTGTAGTGCCAGACCCTACTCCGCCCGGACTCACACCCTGCGGCTGCTCTACCACTACTGCTGCAAACTGCAAGTATAGCTCCAGTTGGAGCCTAATAGAGACTGCCTAAATATCTTTCATGCATGCTCCCCTGCTGGATTGTATTAGTGTGATTTAACACGGGGAGAACGGTTTTGCCTACCTACAGACCTGTTCCGTACTACTACCAAGGTACTCAAGTGCACCATTTACTTAGCAAATATTATACCCTCAGATGCTATGAAGTAATAGCATCCCTAATTCATTTTTTGTTGATTACTGGCTGTGATGCAAGAGTCTCAAACTCCCCCTTAAGACTGGGAGCGACGCCTGAGACTCACGCCTGAGAAGCCTAATTCCCAAATCTCTTTACACCCGTCCGCAGTTGCGCTCCACACCGGAATCCCTTAGTAGGCGTAACATATACAAAGACATACATAATGACCTGTAACAATTCTACCAACTAGGGACACATGATAACTTCTAACCAGTGGATGGTCCCAATAGCCAAGGTTAATTGGCAACCGTACATTATTTTAAAATTATTAGTTCTGTTTTTCTTTTAATAGTCTTTGGATCCTAGAGTAACGTGCTGCTCTAATCTATAAACAGCAACACTACCCCATCACTGTTCCTTATTGCTGGACTGGCCCATTAGTATGATGGATAGCCTCTAATTTTGAAAACTAGTAAGAGATGCTGCTCACTTTTTTAAGTGTAGAGTGCAGTGCTATATGAGGATCCAGGGGTTAGAATTGAGCAGGTCTAGTGTACAGATACCTTGCAGAGCCCACAATCCAAGGTAACCATCAGATTTTTTTGCTTTAGCCACAACTTTACTTTACAGTGACACTAAACTCAGGAGTTTAATCTTAAAAATACATTCAAGTACCTTAACTATTAACAAAAACGTATTTCTTATTTGTGTATCACTCGGCTGTAGATCCTCAAATCATCTCTTAATTGGTGCTGACACTGTCCTTCCTTCTGTGTGTGTTGTAAAGTAGTCACCACTCCAAGCTCACTCTCGTGATGAACTACAATCTCAATACCAATACGTAAACCAAACATGAGACTGTAGTCCATCACAGAAGCGAGCTTGGAGCGGTGTCTACATTACAACACACACAGGGATCATGGGGAACAAAAGTAGCCACCCTCCAGAAGGAAGGACAGTGTCAGCACCAAATCACAGATGATTTGAGGATCTACAGCCGAGTGATACAGAAATAAGATACATTTTTGTTAATAGTTCAGGTACTTAAATGCATTTTTAAGGTTTAACTCCTGAGTTTAATGTCACTTTAAGGGTCTCTGTAGATGGGCTTTGGGTTGTGTTGGTGGCAACAGTCCCTAAAGCTAAATTCCAAGTAGACAAGAAAAGGCACACATCAAAAATGAGAGTCCCATATAGTACTTACATAGGAGTAGCATTGTCATCCTAGGCTGCTTTTCTGAATGGAACTACACCTCAATCTCTCCTCTTCTCCATTACATAGAAGGGAGAGGTTCTGCAGTTCACTAGTCAGCTGGGAAAGCTGATAAGATTGTATGAGATTTTGGTTTATTCACAGTAAAGCTGGCCATACACTGTAATATTTTCTTTGTTGAACCAGCAAGCTGAACAAAGAAAATATAACAGATTCCTTCATCAACACTTATGAACATTGATCGAGGAACTTCGCACTGTCTTCAATGTACTCTGACAGCGGCCAATTGCCACCTTGGCCACGTTAAGCTATAATAGCACTTGATTTCTGGCAGGATCAACATGTTTTTTTTTTGTACTGGCAGAAAATGAAGGCAGGACAGTGGCTTAGAGGTTGGCACTATTATCGTACAGCACTGGGGGTCCATGGTTTGCATCCCGTTCAGGACACTATATGCATGGTGTTTGCAGGTTCTCCCTGTGCTTGTGTGGGCTTTCTCTGGTTACTTCGGTTTCCTCCCACTTTTCAAAGACATGCTGGTAGGCTAATTGGCTCCTGTCTAACTTGGCCCTAGCATGTGTATGCAGGGGCATATTTACCGCGAGGCAAACTAGGCATTGTGACCCAGGAAGCAGTAAGATCGATGAAGTGGCTGCCGGCTGCTTTTCGTTCTCTGAGTCACAATCCCATCCGTCGGCTGCGCTGTCCGGCTCCCGTCCTGATGTAGGGCGGCCAAAAACATAGATACACCACTGTGTGTATGCATGTGAGATGGGACTTTAGATTGTAAGCTCTTTGAGGGCAGGGACTGATGTACATGCATAGTATGTAAAGCGTTGATTTAATTGATGGCACTATATACAATGCCGAGAATAATAATATTTCAAGTAAAGAAAGAAAAAAAAAAAAAGAGGAAATGAATTCAGCCGCTGCATCCGGCGACTAGTAATGCACAATATATTACATTTTTGTTCTTGGTTTCAGATATCCTTTAACTGACTGATGATTCATGAGACATACATCATGGGCGGAATAATCAGTTATAAACAGTTTGCATTCCAACAACTGCTCAAAAGGGACTCCTACTTTATGAAATGTGCTGCTCAAGCGATTATTAAATGCGTCTTCTCCGATCAGGAGGAAATAAACTGAAGTATTTCCCCAGTCAGCTTTTAGCTTTTAGCTATGCAATATATTTCCATCCTATTCACCTGTAGAGACGAGTCGTGCGTACACTTCTACTCTGACTGAATGCCTCTGAAATTCTCTAAACTCCATCAGGCTCTCATGTCTATCTCCATACCGAGCTTCTTCAGGAAAGTGTTGAAACTTTGCCAACTGTGCTACTGGTCTTTTGTGAATCATTTTTTTTTCTTTTCAGTTTCCATTTAGTTATCTCGCTGGGAAATTAGGAAATAGACTATTGACTTGGTCAATACATTAATTATTTGTGTCAAGTTTTGGTATCAGTTCATGAATCGGTAAAAGGATCAGAAATATTATGCAATCACAGAATTCAATTATTATTATTATTCAGGATATATATAGCGCTAACAGTTTGCACAGTCCTTTACAATATAAGGAAGACATTACAATACAGTTCAAGACAAGATGGTAAGGAGAGCCCTGCCCGTGAGGTATTGACATTGTAGTCTCTTATGGGAGTGATCTTGGAGAGGTGGCTACTTTAAAACACACACAGGGACCATGGGGAATAAAAGTACCCGCCCTCCAGAAAGAAGGACAGTGTCAGCACCAATTCAGAGATGATTTGAGGATCTACAGCCGAGTGATACACAAATAAGTTACAGTTTTGTTAATAGGTACATGAATGCATTTTTAAGTTTTAACTCCTGAGTTTAGTGTCACTTTAAAGTGAAGATGTATCTAAAGTAAAAAACAAACTGATAGTTACCTTGGATTGTAGGCTCTGCAAGGTGTCTGTACATTAGATCTGCTCTATTTTAAACAGTCCCTGGATCCTCATATAGCACTGCACTCACACTTTAAAAAGTAAGCAGCATCTCAGATCTCACAATTAGAGACCATCCATCATAGTAATGGGCCAGTCCAGGAATAAGGAACAGGATGGGTTAGTGTTGCTGCTTATGGATTAGGATCCTAGGACTATTTAAAGAAACAGAACTGATCATTTAAAAATATTGTACGATTGCCAATTAATCTGGGCTGTTGGGACCATCCACTGGTTAGAAGTTAGCATGAGTCCCAAGTTGGTAGAACTGTTACAGTTCATTACGAATGTATTTGTAAATGTATATGGCATGTACAGGGTATATTATTAGCCCATTGTTTTATGTGTCTTTTTGAGAGAGCTTCACCAGTTGTTTTTTCTTTAGTATATTGTTCTCTGTGAAATCAATAAACTTATTAAAAGAGAAAGCTGCCAATTAATAATGAGTCCATTTTTACAGCCACTATTCTGGCAAAAGCTTCCATTTATTTTCTAGCTCACACTGAACTTTTAGGAATGCCACGGCTGGCCTAAGTAGATAAAAAGCGATAAGACGACATAGGGGTAGATGGTTGATATCAAAGCTGAATATGCAGAAAGAAAAAAATGATTGTTCTGGTAAGTTAACCAAAAGCATACCATACCCCCCACACACTAAAATGGGAATGTCTTTATTTTTTTTATGTCTTCGTACATCTGGGAGCGCTACACAAGATGCAAAATGTAACAAGACCGTCTATATAAAAACATACAAAAATGTAAAAAGAAAAATATATAAAAGCACAAGAAAGCTACTTTTTGTTTCTTTACGGCTAAGTAGCTTTGGATTTAGGATTTGTGGAGATGCTTGCATGATTCCGGGCCTCATGATCGAGGAAGATAAAATTCTTATTGAAGACATGTGCTTGAAAACTGCACGGAACTCGGCATATGGAGAAAACAGTATATATTCTGGCATGATGGAAGTTTGGAATAGAAAGCTGGTATTTAATTACAGCTTGTGCACTGTAAAGAAAAAAAACATACGGAAAAATCACAGATGGGGAATATTATGCAATTCTTAATATTTCAAGTTACATTAAAGTCACGTCCCCCCCATTGTAATTCTGCTTTTAATACTTACCTGAAGTGATGCCTTTTGCTGCGATCATCATCTTCCTTTCACCCATTTCCAGCAGTCCCTCCAGCGCTGGTGCCGGTCTCTGTCTTCTGTGTCCCACGGAGTGTGTCCAGCGTGCACGCTCCCGTCTGCGTGCATTTACTGACACAGTAAATCTCTCCACCGGTGACATGGAAAGTGCATGCGCCCGTCCCAATCATCCTCCTGCATGACCGTTCAGATCTGTGTACAGCAGCCAGGAGCGAGCAGCACAGACACAGGTAAGTATTCCATATTTGGGCACTTTTTTTCAATCTATTCCGGTAAACATAACATGTGGGGCTGTCTGTTACAGCCGGATACCTGTGGTTTAGGGGATATGTATTGACCACAATACACTCCCCAAAATAAGGATTGTGTGTATATCACTGAACACTTGGAAAGTTGCATCATTTTTTCACTTTGAACGGATTGAAATATCACAGAGACTTTTTGCGTTGTTAAAAAACTTTTTTAATATTGACATTTTTTTTCATAAATAATCACAGAGATTTTATTTTTCCTCATCCAAACTTATTTCACAGAGACACATCACTGAATAGACTTTTATATGAAACACTCAATTTATTATTTTTGATCACTTGTGACAGTCACGTATGATATGATAAACAGCACCATTTAGCCGTTGTAATGTTTGCACAGAGGGTTTTCTGTTACTAATTATCATTTTCACTTATAACTTTATTTAGCACTTGGTTACATGTAAGAATATTTGGTGTATATGTTTACATTCACACTTATTAAGTATTAGTCACACTTGAACAGTTAGCGATGTATATTTATCCGATATTCATCTGTTAGACCCCAGGGGTTTATATTACAGCAGCTTTCGATCAACATTATTTAAATATTTCCAGTAGATTGGAGACACCTTTTTTCACTTTCACTGATTTATTGGTTTAGGTATGCTTTGATTTTATTTTAAGCGCTGCTCATCCAGTCAAACGTATAATGCACCTAAGGTCCGCTCTGAACAAAATGCCCGGAGGGCGTGGCTACAGTGCCATTCACTTCAATGGACCGCCACTCCCCCTCCTGCCCCACAACACAGTGAGACGGCCGCAATGCGATGCAGTGCGTTCTGGCCAGAATCGGGCTGGAATGCACTGCATCTGGTGTGAACGAGGCCTAAACATGTGGAATGATGAATACGTTAGCCATAATGAGTCAGGCATTGTGTCCTTTTATCATAAAACGGTTGCTTCTAAAACTGTAGCTATCTAAATCCTGAATATTATTATCATTATATACAGCGCCAACAGTTTGTGCAGCGCTTTAAAATATAAGAAAGACATTACAGTTACAATACAAATCAAGAAAAGATGGGTAGGGAGGGCCCTGCCTGTGGGAGCTTACAATCTACAATAAAAATAATAATAAAAATAATAATAAAGTGATGCAAGCTACTGTACATTCCAAGTATGGGCATTAAACACTAGAATATTTTATCTAATTACTAAGGGGCCTGTTTATCAATGTTTTTACCCGAGTTTCACCCAAGAGTCAAACATTTTCTAATGGAACCTTATGTGAAAAATGTGTTAATCTTGGGTGAAAACATTGATACACAGACTTGTAAGAGAATGTTAATTATTGTCTGCATTATTAAAGCAAAACTCCAGAGGTAAATTCTCAGCTGAAACACACACACACACACACACACACATTAGGCTCAACTGACAAAGCTTTACCACAAGGTTAAATATCTTCATTTTAGCCATGTGACTTTCACTCATAAATGTTAAATATCTTCATTTTAGTCATGTGACCGTCTCAAATCTCAGTGGTATTAGCCAAAAATAACTGTCACTTTTGTTCATAAGTATGCTTACCCTTGTGTGTTAGCTTTACCTGTTTTACCTGCCAAATGATTTGGAAATTCTGCACAGCCAGCATGGCAATTTACACCTTTCTGCCACTCTGTACAGCCGGGCCGATAACACATTTATTTCCTGGCAGCTTCCTGTGTCACCTCTCTGCCCCCAGCCTGGACAATGAATGAGCATCATCACCTCTGTCCCATTCTGCAGAGTGGTCATCTCAGAAGCTGTAAAGCTGAACCTGCAGGCAGTTATAAAAGACACAAATATGTAAGAAGGTAAAAAAAAATAAAAAATTAAAGGAAATGTTCATTTTCAGCTCTATTACCTGCTGAATATGAAGTAGTACATTGTACGTCTTGATGAAACATCAGATCAGGTTCACATCTATTCATGATTTGCTTTTGTCCATTTTTCGTGCGCTTTTCTATGCGTTGTAGTGGATTTACATGCATTTTTTATTATGTGTTGCAGTACGTTTTTGATGTGTTAATATGCATTGTTTTTGTGTTTAACCAATGGGGACTGATCTCCAGCAGTTATATTATTGTTGTGGACTTTTGCAGCGGCCATCTGTATGCAAAACGATACAAATATATTGTTATATCGCACATATGTGTGGCCAGATTATTATGTCCACCCCATCAGTACTTCGTTGGGCCACGAGATAACTCCACAAGATGACTTTGTTGGGCCGCCTAGTGACTCCACGGGATGTTGAAAAGTGATGCGAGGAATCTGACACTGCACTGTTGCCCTTCTGTTGTCTTGTAATAAGTCTTGCCACTCTCCGTTCTGCCCTAACATTGACTATTCGCTGACGGCCACAATTTGCACGTTCAGACCCAGATTTTCGGCTGACAGTCCGGTCTTTAAACACTTTAACAACAGGAACGCTGCTAACCTGCCCAAAGAGATCTTCGGTATCATACACAGATTCTGAAGCAGCCATCTTTCTTGGAGCAGTCTGTAAGCTAATGGCAGGTATCCCATTAGCTTGTTACCAGGGGCTAGCAATGCATGAAAACGCACTATACACACATTTTCATACGTTGCCATAGACTTCTACGGGCCTTACATATTGCACAGAAGAACAGAAATGTCAAAACGCAGCATATAGATGTGAACAGGCTCACTGGTTGACATGTGTTCTATGTACACATACATTGTTTTGTGTTGCGATGCACGTGCTGAAACATGGGCCTTACACATAATGATGAGGGCCACATAAGAATACATCTCCAGCACCATCTTTTAGATTAATTTACCTGATTAGCATTGAAGCAGCCAATCACAGCTGGAGCTGCAGTCAATTAGTTCTTGCCAGTATTGGCTTCATAATTGTAAGTTTGCCTCCTGCACAACCTATACAAAACTTATTATAGAGATATCTCATCTCGGAGAATTTCCACCAGTACTGCCTGCTGCTGCTCCACATAATTACATTCTGTCTGAATGGCTCGTGCAGTAATTCTGCAGAGAGCGGCTTTAGAAAGAAAGCATAAAGTAGCTTTGATTGCGGCCCCTATCTGTGGCTTCCTATGAGAAACTCTTTGATCACTTGACAAGGCTGTAATAGCATTTGCAGCCCTCCGCGTAATATAATAAAGTTGTCTCAATGTATACAGTGTTATAATGTTTACCAAATTGCAGCAAAGTAAAGAAGCCCTTAAAACAATTTGCATTTCACACCGTGGTATGCACATATGATTACATTACAATCCTGCAATTAAAAGATAACGGGGTCCAATTATTTAAAGATGGGGAAAGAGTGTGAAGGATCTGGCCAGGGCTACCAGTTAATCTTTGAATGTGCACTAGAAAAACTAGAACCCCCAACTGATTGGTAGTTCTTTCATTATTATTTATTGGGGCAAATATTGTCTAAATACGAGAGTCATGTGTATTCTACCTTAAATCTTGGTGAGCTTTGTGTATTTCTTCCAGATCTGTGCAGTAATTCAGTGTGAGACTTCCTGTAATAAAGACTGGCCATTGCTGCTCTCCCTCCTTGTGCAGGATGACTGTTCTTGTCTCCGCCCCTTCTGTAGTTTTCTGCAGGCAGCCTGTAGTAGGTGGAGTCTCCCATCACTCTGCACGGGCTATATACAGCACAGTGGTGATGTTAGCACTCATTTTGCAAGGTAATACAGACCTGCCATCCCTTGAGAACGTCTGTGTGACGAAACGCGTCGGGGGCGGGCCTATTCTCATGTCATTCGATCCAGTCTAATAGGAATCACGCCTAAAGTGACCAGCCGGCTTTTTTAAACATATTTTAGCGCTCTTTTTAAACTTGTATGCTGTATGATTTTAATAAACCTGGGTTTTACTACGCTATAAGCGTATGTCTTATTTTGATTATATGACTGGATATCCCACCGGGGGGACCCCTAAAATACGAGGATATTCCCGCCTAAACATCACGGGTAAAACGGGAGACTTTTCCTTCCCTGAAGCCTGATCGAGTGTGGAAATTAAAGACGGAGCTGCAGACTTACCTTGATGAAACAAACGTGTTTAACATCTTCGGATCTGGTGAGTGCATTCCCTTGAGGGGATTTTCGCTGCATTTTTTCTACATTTTTTTCTATATTTTTTCTACACTTTGTTCTTTATTTTTGTCTTCATTTTTTCTTCATTTTTTTTTTCATTTTTTCTTCGTTTTTTTTGGATTTTCGTTGGACACATTATTGCACTGAATTTTCACTGTCGAAGTGTCTTACATTTATGGATTTCTAAAGACTTTAAAAAAACTTTAAAAAAACTACAAAAGAATTGGACTATTCACACATACATCGAAAAAAGTTTAATTTAATTTTGTTTAATTTATCCAAATGGCACACATTGTTTGTCCATTCACTATTTATTAACAAGAATCACTTACACATGATACAAATATTCACAGTCTATCACATTTTATTAGATAAATTTATACATTGTCTGTTTTGATATTTTATGAACTTTATTTGTTCACACAACCGATTCACATTGAATATTTTGAGATACACCTCTTCACTGAATGTTTTATTAATTATTAATTACTATTTTTTGTTAGCACTTGTTAAATCCTGATCTCAACGTCTGAGTTCTTATATTCACCTCTGAAGGACGGCTAGCGCTGTACGTTTTGAAATAATACATGGACTTGCAAAGTGATTTGGTGTCCTTTGAGGCTTTACTTGGCAATGAATACCCAATTACCTGCACGGGAAAAAAAGCGGTATTTTTTACTTGCACATCACTGGACAATGGAAGTCAGCAGAGCTTCAACTTATTCAGTAAGTTAAAGATAGCCATACACCTGAGGGTCTATTTATAAACAAATCTGTTAGCATTGATGATAAAAATGAACGTTCATAGTATATTTTCTATTCAGGTTAAATGTATTGTGATGTAATAAAGCGCTATGACCACTGGATGGAGCTGAGGGGCACAGGAAATAAGTACTTACATGGAGCTGAGGAGCACAGGAAATAAGTACTTACGTGGAGCTGAGGAGCACAGGAAATAAGTACTTACGTGGAGCTGAGGAGCACAGGAAATAAGTACTTACGTGGAGCTGAGGAGCACAGGAAATAAGTACTTACGTGGAGCTGAGGAGCACAGGAAATAAGTACTTACGTGGAGCTGAGGAGCACAGGAAATAAGTACTTACGTGGAGCTGAGGAGCACAGGAAATAAGTACTTACGTGGAGCTGAGGAGCACAGGAAATAAGTACTTACGTGGAGCTGAGGAGCACAGGAAATAAGTACTTACGTGGAGCTGAGGAGCACAGGAAATAAGTACTTACGTGGAGCTGAGGAGCACAGGAAATAAGTACTTACGTGGAGCTGAGGAGCACAGGAAATAAGTACTTACGTGGAGCTGAGGAGCACAGGAAATAAGTACTTACGTGGAGCTGAGGAGCACAGGAAATAAGTACTTACGTGGAGCTGAGGAGCACAGGAAATAAGTACTTACGTGGAGCTGAGGAGCACAGGAAATAAGTACTTACGTGGAGCTGAGGAGCACAGGAAATAAGTACTTACGTGGAGCTGAGGAGCACAGGAAATAAGTACTTACGTGGAGCTGAGGAGCACAGGAAATAAGTACTTACGTGGAGCTGAGGAGCACAGGAAATAAGTACTTACGTGGAGCTGAGGAGCACAGGAAATAAGTACTTACGTGGAGCTGAGGAGCACAGGAAATAAGTACTTACGTGGAGCTGAGGAGCACAGGAAATAAGTACTTACGTGGAGCTGAGGAGCACAGGAAATAAGTACTTACGTGGAGCTGAGGAGCACAGGAAATAAGTACTTACGTGGAGTTGAGGAGCACAGGAAAAAATTATTTAGATGAAGCCGAGGAGCACAGCGAATTAGTATTTAGATTGAGCTGAGGGGCATAGGAAATACTCATTTAGATAGAGCTGAGGAGCACATGAAATAAGAATTTAGATGGAGCTGAGCAGCACAGGAAATAAGTATTAGGATGGAGCTGAGGGGAACAGGAAATACATATTTAAATGGAGCTGAGGAGCACAGGGAATGAGTACTAGGATGGAGCTGAGGGGCACAGGAAATATGTATTTAGATGGAGCTGATGGGCACAGGAAATACGTATTTAGATGGAGCTGAGGAGCACAGGAAATTGAGAATTTTAGATGGAGCTGATAAGTATTTAGATGGAGCTGAGGAGCACAGGAAATAAGTATTAGGATGGAGCTGAGGGGCACAGGAAATACGTATTTAAATGGAGAATAGGACAACAGGGAATGAGTAATAATATGGAGCTGGGGAACACAGGAAATAAGTATTAGGATGGAGCTGAGGGGGAACAGGAAATACATATTTAAATGGAGCTGAGGAGCACAGGAAATAAGTAGTTCGATGGAGCCGAGGAGCACAGGAAATGATTTCCTTTATTTATTTATTTATTTCTTTATTTATTTCCTATACTCCTCAGCTCCATCTAGCATCCATACAATTGACCTAAAAAGAAAATATATTTAGGACCATTGATTTTTACTTGTATTCGCACAGAGGGAACAATTAGAAAGATTAGTAATAAATACTTATTTCTGATGCTCCTCAGCATTAGCTAGTGGCCATAATGCAGTATTACATCACAATACAATCAACCTGAAAATTAAATATATAACGAAAGTTTGTTTTTGCCATTATCCACACAAACTGACAATTCACAGATATGCACAGGACTAAGGGCCCTGCAATTTGTTTATAAATAGACCCCTTGGTGTTTTTTCTCATTCCGCCCTAAGAGAATCCCCCCTGCCGGGCTATTGTACTCAGACAGGCAGCGCTCGCCGCTGTCACTATACCAGAACGGCGTCTGCAGCTGGCAATTTTTTTGCTTGACCTTTGTCCAATGGAGTGGTGCCGGCTGGGCCACAAACTGATCGAATTTTTGCCAAGTCAGCAGCACTCGGCGGAAATTTGAGCAGCATATGGCCAGCTTGAGGGAAAATTACCTTGCAAAGTGATCAGCCTATTTGCCTTTAGTAAATCAACCCTGATGTGTCTTTAAAATGTGTTCTCTTTCTACATTTCTTTACTTTCTATAACAGAATGCAGCGCACATGCAGACAGAGCTCCAGCGTTCTCATTTGTTTGTATATAGCTTCCTGGGCAATAATAAAAGCCCAACTGGGTGGCATTGTCAGCATTTGTAACAGCCCACAGTCAAGTAGCGACAGAAAATAAAAAAGGTTCACTGGGCTGTAAGACCCTCTAATATGCTGCAATTCACAAATAATTGCCCTCTTCTAACCCTGTTTGACCTGGATTTGAATGAGGAGCATCAATGAGTTAATTTCCTCTTCAAGTGAATAAAGCCGGACTCTAGTGCGTGCCTGAGTGTATGTGCTTTTCCAAGCACACAGCCTCTTTTCACATGGGAATGGAACAAATTAGCAAAACATGGGCCCCCAGACTGTAAGGCAGACAGGCATCCAAAGGCTCGAAATGAGGGGGACCAGGCATGGATAAGAAAAGATCCACTGAGACCCTATTCCAAAAGAGTTTTTGGAAACGGCGGTGGTATAAGCCTTGGATGGGTGCCATTCTCCCTGAATAAGCAGATTAGCAGGGTGAATAGCGTGGACAAACTGGTATTTAAAGATTATGTCAATTAATGTTCTCTCTTTTGCACAATGGTTCCAGTATTTAACCCATGAGCATCATTTGAATTTTCTTGAACCGCAATGAGCTATGACTTATATATCCATAATCCACTGTGCTGACACTCTCCCAATCAAGGCTGCAGCTTCGGATACGTTTTATAAAGTGCGCTGCTTAATTGCAAAGTCTGTTTTCCCAACTTGGAAAAGAGTCGATAAGAAACAAAATGAAACTGTCGAAACTTCTAATCTAAAAAGGCAGTCAGCTTTCTTTTGACAGGTGGATCTCAACCCATCCTATCACACGTCATCGGTGCTTGTTCTGAGATATTTTGTACGTCATGAAAATAATAACATCCACATCTTAAAAAATTCAATTGGTAAAAAATAGAAACTGGCTCGGGGCCCCGTGTTCACGTCTGTCTGACACAGCAATCAGGACGCAGGAATTTTAAAGTTAGCTCTTTCGGGGACAATGCATAAAAGAGCATGTTGGTTAAAAAATGGTCCTCTCTGGGGAAGCAGGTGTCAGGACTCAACTACACTTTGCTCAGTACTGGACACATCAAAGATATATCTAGCAGAATGTGAGATGGGTCCAGCACTGAGAGATGTGTTGGGAAATATTGGTAGCTGTGGCCACCTGAGAGCAGCAATGCGTAGCGCCCAGGGGTGCTAGAGGTCCTACAAACCATACAGGCCCTAACCAATGCATCAAATCACGCCGGAGCCCCTCAATCTTCAGCAATAACAAAATGTATTTATATATACAGAATGATTGTTTAGGAGGTGGCTGTATTGACATCAAGTAGAAAAAAACCTCAAAAGCTAGGTGTCAGCTGTAGTTTTTGGCTACATGGCTCCTGGGAATATACACAATATTCACTGAGTGGCCAGTTTATTATGACCACCTGACGTTTGTAGGCAAATTAGCTATAATTAGCTATAATTTCACGCTGAAGTTGCTAGAGGGCCAGACCATTATAAATAGGGAAGCAGGTTGTTTACCACGACAGTAGAAGTGATTTTTTTTCTGAAGATGGGTAAACAACGCGATTTAACAGCCTTTGAGCTTGGGATGATTGTTGGCGCTTGGAGCCATGGCGCGAGTATCAGCAAAACAGCAGAATTCGTTAAAGTGTTTAAAGACTGGACTGTCAGCAGAAAATCTGGGTCTGAACGTGCGAATTGTGGCCGTCAGCGACTAGTCCATGTTAGGGCAGAACGGAGAGTGGCAAGACTGGTACAAGACAACAGAAGGGCAACAGTGCAGTGTCAGATTCCTTGAATTACCTCTTAACATCTCGTGGAGTCACGAGGCGGCCCAACTAAGCCATCTCGTGGAGTTATCTCGTGGCCCAACGAAGTACTGATGGGGTGGTCATAATAATCTGGCCACTCAGTGTATATATATAATGGATATACACAGGGTTCCAACCTTGTGTCTATCCATTTACAAAGGGAAATTTACCTTGTAACATGTTGTATGCAAATTGCAAAAACACAACTACTTTTTTCTTTTTAACACAACTTATTTTGTTCCTTTTAATGTATGATTTAACCTAGGATTATGCTATTTCCTACAGTAAGCGATGGACTTTCCTTCAGTTTCTCAGAAATATCCCATTTTGTGTTTCATTACGTTACTTCGTCTGCACAAGTAGATATGTTTTTATTAATTTTGTAATAAAATGTTCAACTATTTTTTTTTTTTACCACTAAAATATAGAATGTTGATCCAAGGGTTTATCCATTTGCTATTAGAACTACCTGCAGATGTAACTCTGGATGCAATTAATTATATCATATCAGATATTCTCTTTTGTGACTAGAGGTCATTGATGCCTAGATAACCAGGCCAAATTTAACAATGGCTGCATGTGCTTTATGACAAAATTGTATTGCATTAAAATCCCTCCACTGGCTTCCAATAGCCCAAAGGATAAAATTCAAAATAATACCAACCACTTACAAAGCCATCCACAACTCTGCACGTCTGGATATATCTCAAACCTTGTCTCAAAGTATCACCCTAACCGTCCCCTCCGCTGATCCCAAGACCTCCTGCTTTCTAGCTCCCTTGCCAACTCCTCCCATGCTTGCCTCCAGGACTTCTCTAGAGTCTCTCCCATCCTCTGGGACTCTTTACCCCAACCTGTCCGTCTATCTCTCACTGCCTTTAGGCGATCCCTTAAGACTCATCTCTTCAGGGAAGCATATCGCACCTCAGCCTGATCACTGAACCATCACGTTCTCAAACAATTCATCCCACACAGCTCCCTCCTCATGTATCACTTGCCCCTCCCTTTTAGATTGTAAACCCTCACGGGCAGGGCCCTCCTTACCATCTTGTCTTGAATTGTATTGTAATTGCAAAATCTTCCTTATATTGTGCAAACTGTTGGTGCTATAAAAATCCTGTATAATAATAATAATAATTGCAGACTTAAAACATATATATATATATATATATTT
>NW_017306270.1:973039-988755 GCF_000935625.1 Nanorana parkeri
ATCGCTGTGCTGTATGTGTATAGGACAATGTAGTTGGATCTGTAAGCTCTCAGGGGCAGGGCCCTCCTTACCATCTTGTCTTAAATTGTATTGTGACTGTAATGTCTTCCTTATATTGTAAAGCGCTGTGCAAACTATTGGCGCTATATAAATCCTGTATAATAATAATAATAATAATCTGTATGTGCGTTATAATTAATCGAAATTAATCGATTAAAAAAAAATTCGATTAATCGAACACACTTTTTTTTTATCATTACCAGCCCTAATAAATATTTATATATTATTGTAAGGCTTTTATTTGGTGTACAGTTTAATAAAAACCCTGCTCTGCTGTATTTTGTTATACATATAATCTAACAAAAACATGTTCTTTTTTTAATACACGTATGATTTTGTAATACGTTAATTGTTTGACAATTACAGTATTAAGCACATGCACACTGCAGGCTCAAAGAAGATGGAAAAGCAATCTATTTACAACACAAAATGCTAGATGCCTGGCTGTGTTTTACTGTCACAGTACGTTTCTGTCACAGTCTTGGAACGAGCATGCTGTAATTGAATGTCAGTGAAGTGTCAGGACCACTGATATTAGAATTCTCAAAGAAGAGTTCAGGAAGTGCAACCATTGGTAATTTCTCATGGCAGTGTCCCTTTAAGGTTTACAAAAATGTCCACCGCACCAATCCATTTATAACTATCTTTGCAAAGAACAAGCAACGCTAAAAATTTCCAAGCACGCTTACCAGCTAGCCCGCAAAAACACAAATTACACTAACTAACTATTTGGGTTAATAAAAGCCTACACCATTCGTCATAGATTTCCTTTCAAAAATTTAAAGAAGAACTCTAAAAATGTTAAAAACGTACCCTTACAGTGGAGCTACCTGTGTACTACAAGGGTTAAGTGCTAGTTTTCTCTAGGGGGCTCAAATAAAGAAGATATACTCACTTGATCCTCGGCCCCTTTGGGCTGTTAGACCAGTCCCAGCAGCCTTTTCTCCCTCTGGGCTCTGGCAGTCTAATGACCAATGACACCATCACATCTTATACAGGTCCACTGACTTGCATTAGACATGAGGATACTGACAGACACTGACGGACAGCTGGAGCAGAGGGTAAGTGAGGTGAGTGCTGACCTCCACAGGACCATGTGTCAGGTATGTATATCTGCTTTATTTTAGCCCCTAGACAAAACCAGCACTTAACTTGTGCAGCGCGGGGGTAGCCCCACTGCAAGGGTACGTTTTTTTCAATTCCCTTTAAATGTTCTAAAGGGAATCTCTAATAAAGGGCGTAGGCTGTAATAATGTACAGTTTCAATGTAGCCTTTTGCAACATTAGTTTGGCTGTCACTGATTGGTTTACGTGATGCCCCCAGATGATTTTATTTTTTACTGTATACTGTAGGGGTAGACAACCCTGACAGTGGCACTCAGCTGTTCCTAAACTGCAAGTCCCATGAGGCATTGCAAGACTCTAAGAGGCCCAACGTGTTAAGAAAGTCACCAGCACTCATGAAATAAGAAGATAAAACCTAGTTCTATGTATTGGAATAGTGTCACATTCGTCATAACAGCCAATGTTTCTGGTCCACGCAGGGTCCCCTTCTTCAGGGTGACAAAGTGACAAAGCAGCCCCAGATATGACTTCCAGAGGCAGAAGTATGCTGGGATTTGTATTTTTTCCACAGATGGAGGTTGCCTAGCCCTGCCAGTATGCTGGCATACAAGAGAGAAAGGGAAAGGTGCTGACGAGGACAACTCCCTGGCCATCCCTTGCCCGTGCCTATGATATTCTGCTAACTAAAAACAAGGAACCATTTAAGTTTCTGGTCTCCGGCTAATTATGGCCAACGTTGCATGAAGCCAGCGCATCCCTGCAATTTGTAATTTACATTCAAAATGAAAACGTCTCTATTTTTCCACCTGTTTTAATAAGACAAAGATGTTAACATTTCCATTATGGTCCCATCAAAGACTTGAGGACCTAATTAAGCAGACAGTCAGCTCTACGGGTCATTGAGCCTGGCCTTCCACAAGCTCGGTCCCCAGCGCAGAATATTTATGTGTTGTGTTAAAACGCTAATTAACTTTTTATGTTTAGATTGCAAAGAGGAGGATCCTATTGGTCAGCAAAATATGGTAATTGCTCAGAGAAAAGCTGGAAAAAGGTGAATAAAGAGACAATATTTTGCTGGCCGAGCGAAATGTGTAATTTTTCGGATTACAGATGGTGAAATATGTTAGGAAAGTAAAGGCGGGAACCCATTAAGGGAAGGTTCTCATCTGCTGCAGATGCTGCTGAACAATTTTTTTTTTCTTCTTTGTTTCTTTTAACTAAGTATTGGGTGACTCATGTAGTTATAGGGCAGCGTATATTAAAAGCCGCTCCAATGTTACATATAATAAACAGATTGTTTGGCACCAATAGAAATTCCATGTGTTTCACGTGTCACCGTTTTGTTTTTCCCTCATATCTTATAGAGTCTGTTCTTTTTCCACTCCAGCCATTGTCTGATGGTTCTTCCTCATGCAGCCAAACCAAATACAAATAAGCAAATGGAGTGTGTACTTTTTATAGAAATATCTGCATGCCTCCCATTTACATGAAGTATCTTCTGAACCTTTAATTGTATTTTTTTATTTTGTTTTTTTAACCTAGGGTCACGTGTAATCTTCTGTTCTGCCTCTCCCCGTCTGTTCCTCAACAACAGTCAATTATTTTTTTGTTCAAATAGAGTGAATAAATGTTAGAATTTTGGATCAGTTTTTAACCCATGACACCAGATAGAAGAACAAGAAACATGAAAGGAATGGGGATCACTTAGACAGACAACACGACCCCCCGCCCCCAATCTTCTAATCTTTTACCCAATGTACTCATAAAGAAAAGTTTTGGCTGGATGATCACTTCAGCTGCCTCTTTTTCTGGATCTGCAGATCATTTTGACATGAGGTCTTTACTAAATGTAGTCTCTGAGCCAGTGGAGTATCCAGGTAATGGCACATATGGCACATGCCCCGGGCACCACTTGGTGCCGCTCGATGGCTCAGCAAAAATTTGTCAATCCACAGAGATAGCTGACTTTTTTTCACCCCTCCTCTATACACATTTCTCCACCCAGCTCTTTGCAACCTGGGAAGCTCTGGCCAGGGCCCGCCCAGCTCCTGGCAATCAGTGATGTCACTGATTGCCAGGAGCTGGGCAGGACGCCAGCCAGAGCATCCCAGGTTGCTAAGAGCCGGGCAGGGAGATGTGTAGGGGCCATACACATCTCCCTGCCTGGCTCTTAGCTAACAGAGCGGACAGAGAGATAAGTATGTGAGCAGGACGGAGCCGGAGCGTCCAAGGTTGCTAAGAGCCGGGCAGGGAGATGTTTAGGGGGTATACACATCTCCCCACCTTGCTCTTAGCTAAGAGAGCGGACAGTGAGATAAGTATGCGGGCAGGACACTGGCCAGGGCGTTCTACTGGTCAGGGAGATGTGTATAGCCCTTACGCAGCAGTATACAGAATCCCCAACTCTACAGGGCTAAGGGTGTCAAAACTGCTGGTTTTACACTGCAGGTTACCCAGCAGCGCAGCACATATTTAAAAAGTAAATGATTGCTTCGTAATTTCCCTTGTTTTCCTAAATTGTTTTTGTCTAACATGTCACGTATTTATTCTGAATGTAGAAGTCTCTTACATATATCACATGTCAGGTTTTATGATTTAATGAAGATTATCGTTACAGCTTTGCAGCGCACACAAATCACAAACTGCTCTGGAATTTATTCTATGCATGTAAAATGTTTTGTAACAAGGCACTTTGTATCTCTGAATGGCACTTCCATCAAGAGACGGAAATAACAATCTGCAATTAAGTAGCTGGGAGAGTAGATTTCTGCATTCATGGGAAGGAATTCCACCTTGCTGACAGTCCCTAGTTAAGACATAGCTGCCAGCTCTCTGCTTCTGGTGAAAGTGATTTACTGCAGAATAAAAAGTCATAAAACATTAGAGAACTAGACTAACACATGCTGAGAATTGAGAGTGCGCATTTGCTGACGGATGCAGCCTATTGGGGGTCAAAAGCCAGCGAATGTGTTAGGAAGAAAAAACTTTTTATGTCACAACTACAGAAGTCCCTGTAACTTAATATTAATTATGGTTAGAGCTCAAGATTGATCTGCTTATATTTTGCCTTCCCCGCTTCCTCTTTTCTGCCCTTCTCTATGCATTGCAGGAAGATCGTGGCTGATGGGAGGGGCAAGCAGTGGGCTGTACATAGCCTCTTGAATACATCACAGCACCCTGCTTAATTCTCCTTTCAAGAGCCCTCAGCCCTGATGCAAGCTGTGAGCTGGCTAATGGTAGAAATTATGCAAATATCAAAATGCCTTGATGGGTGAAGGTCAGTTTGGAGAACTGGACGTTGCAAGGCAGGTTGTATTTACATGCAGTGCACCCTAGGTAATGACCACATGATTGATGCTGCTCCTCTATGATTGAAGGAACTGAAATGCAATGAATGAAAGCAGTGTGCCAGTGACAGCCAGGCAGGGGAGGAAAGGGCTCGATCAGGGGAATAACAGAATATCATTACCGTGGGCAAATGATGGCCAGAGGATTGTCTGCTTCAGCACTTTTGTCTCTGGTATTTCAGTATACTGCATGGGTAGGCAAGCTTGATATATCATCTATGGTAAAACTACAAATCCAATCATGCCGCTGGCTCTGGGATTCATGTCTGTAGCTGTCAGTCTTGCAGTGCCTCATGGGACTAGTAGTTTCATCACAGCTGGAATGCCGAGGTTGCCTACCCCCGGGCCAGATGATGCTCATACTCGGAAGTCAATAAGAATGAATAGGATTGCATAGCGCATGCACAGCGGCCTGCCTAGAAAGATATTCAACAAGGAGCCAAATGATCTAGTGAGGGATCTCCTGCTGGATCAGAGACAAGTGAGTATAATAATGAAAGGGGTTGCGACTCCAAAGTTGCACTTTGTGGAGAATATAAATCCAGGCCAATTATATATGAGGAGGTATCAAAAATGCCTGTTCAGGTATAGAATGTTTAATTATGCATAGAAACAATGAACATGCATACAGTCAGCCTATAAATTCCTCTACTCAGGGTTACCCTTCCACATAGTCCCTATCACATTTAATGCATTTGCACCATCGTTTTAACCAGACCACAGACCTGGTTTGGAAACATTCTACAGAGCTTCAAATCTCACACCACAGATGTAATCCTTCCATGGCTCCAGCAGGTAGAAGTCAGATGGTGCCAAATCTGGACTGTAGAGTGGACGAGGGAACCCTAACCAATCATTGATGCAGCTGTGTGGCATGGTAGTCTTGCTGAGGCTTCCTTCAACTTTTAAAGTGTACCAAAAAAGGTTTCATGGTTGAGTCCAAAAAGTCCATGAGAATGATGTCTTGGTCATCCCAGAATACGGTCCTCATGATCTGGAAGCTAAAAACTTAGTTGGATGAAGAGAGCTTGAATGGCCCTATTTAATTCTTTGTCAACAATTTCAGTTTTCTCCCTTTTTGAACGTCCTTACCTAGCACCTGACATTGCTCACATCAGTTACTCCATCAGCATACGCTTTCTTCAGGTGTTTATAGA
Organism: Nanorana parkeri; assembly: GCF_000935625.1. Taxonomy (NCBI): domain Eukaryota; kingdom Metazoa; phylum Chordata; class Amphibia; order Anura; family Dicroglossidae; genus Nanorana; species Nanorana parkeri. Next base: position 978,669 of record NW_017306270.1, read on the forward strand.
TCTCAATGGTCAAACAACCCTTGTTCATCAAAAACATAATTATTGCTCTTTGTTTTAACCATCCATGGTTTCAATTCATCATTGGTTCACTTGGTACAATTTAAAAAACAAAAGCATACAATGATTGAGTTAGATAATATGCATGACATTGTATTATAAGTTTACATGAACAGCAGATATGATACAACATCTATTATTTTTATTCTCCCTTGTACATTGCAAAGATGTTAAACTTGTTTCAGATTCGTACCTCCTGCTTTTTTGTTAGAACTGAAACATGGATTGCAGTCACTTCCTACTTCCTGAGTGCTGAGAGGTATGTCTGCCAGCTAGAGACACTCTACACCCACCATTGTAGACTGTAATCTGAGCAAAAAGACCCAATAAAAACCATCACTGGACCTGGTATGACATCTGGAAAATAGCAAGTTTAGAGGTTTAGCCCTTATGTCCAGAATGTCTATCAACAATAAAAGTGTGTCGAGTTGATAAATAACAATCACATAAGGTTTAAGAACAGGGAGCCAACAGTGAAAGAAAAACATAGGCAGAGCTGTCATTAGGTGATGCATTTAGACCCATGAGGCCTCTTCTGTGTGCATTGACAAAGTCCATGATCCACAGCTCAGCTGCCTCGGAGATCCCATACAATGAAGGGCTGAGAATTTCCAGGTTCGTGAACTGCGGAGAAGATTGGAAGTTGAGGGATCTCTTTCTCCTTGTTATCCTGAAAGGTTCTGCTGAGGTCCTGGGCTCAAGGAGGACCCAGGCAAACCCCAGGACTAGGATGGTGGCGGCAGGAGGGCAGCACTTTGACAGCTTGTATGGGTCATTGGGCAGCTTTCCTGATAAAAGTCAGCTACTGAATTGTAAAAAGAAAAGTTGTGGCCGCTACTGTGCTAGTGAGCTTGTCTTAAAGTGTACGTAAAACCCTAACATTTCATTTCTGATTTGTTCCTTTTTAGTCTGTTAGTCTATACCAATTAGTTTAAATGAAGACCATTAAAAGCATTTTTGCTATATCTTTTCCATAAGTGCAAAACTGCCTGTTGACCTTGTCAGAAATTCAGGGCTGTCCTGTGTCCTCTGCACACTCCCTTTGTTATCTCAAAGAGTCTGTTTAGCCTTCCTGGCCTTTATCTTGGACTACAGAAAGATTAGCCCCTTTTGTTAGACTAGATCTTAGACTAGGAGTGGCTGATTAGTTTAGCAAAAGAGAGTGGAAAGGGCTGACACCACTCAGTCCATATATATGATGTGTGATGTTAGCCCAAAACAGGTCTTAAAGTGACATTAAAGGCAAAAAAATGTTTCCCTCCCCCCAATGTTAATGTTAGCACTTACCTTAAATGATGTTTCTTAATACAATCTTCTTCTTCTTTCCTGATGCTTTCATCTGTCCCTCCAGAGGTGCGGCGGCTCTCCGATCCAGCGCGGACTCCTCTGTCCTTGCAGGCACTTCCGATCCAGCTGTGTCTACATGCGGGTGCACGCGCCCATAGACTTACCTTGCGTCTCTGCTCGTCTCCGCCCGAAAATCCGACTGCGCCCATCCCAAGATGCTGTGCGGCCGCCGGAGCAGTTTCGTTTTCTCGGACGGGAGCGCGCAGCGAAGACAGGGGTAAGTGTAAACTGCTGTTAAAGTGTTTTTTTTTGTTTTTTTAACTTGTTGCATATATCTACTGCTCGCTAGCAGTAGATATATGCAAAAAAAAAAAAAGGACGGTTTAGAAACCCTTTAAGAGCCAAGTGCGTTTCTGGCAGAACTAATGGGTATTTTTCTGTATTTGCGGGGTCTTCATAGGGAGAAAACATGGTGAAATGTGCGTGCCTTTCAGAGTGTCCTGTGCTCTCTGCCTGAGTCATCTCAAAGGGACCATTTAGCCCTCCCCGTTATTTTCTTGGACTACAAGTCAATTAGTCCCTACACTGTGGATAAGAAGACAGTGGATGTGGGTGAATTTAAGAAAAGACAATGGCCAGGGCTGACATCTCTCACTCTGTAAAACTTCTGTGTGTTCTCAGCCCATAACAGGAAATTAAGAGCTGAGTGCATTTCTGGTAGATCAACATGTATTTATCTTACAAGAGATACAATATGGGGAAATGTGTATATATTGCAGAGATGTACTGCATATGTTTTTTTGTTTTGCCTTGACATATACTTTAAGTTATTTAGTGTCCCACCATAATAGTTGCAGTGGTATATTACTGACCTTAACCACTGGCTGCGGGTAGCTGTACATTTATGGACAGGCTTCAGGACAGACAGGCTGCAGTCTTATTACACGTGATCTTGGCGACGTCGCCAAGATCACTTGTAAACAAAACAAATGGTTTCATCACACTACATTTAGCCCTGCTTGCCCAAAGCTGGGCTAAATGTAGAAAACAAATTACCGCCCTGCGCCCGGAACTGCATGTCCTGGGCGTCGGGAGATTTCAAACCGTTGCCGCCCCTCTGCTCCCTGCCACCCCGAGGCCGGGCCTCGGTGGCCTTGTGGGGAATCCGGCCCTGGATATGAGCACAGGGAGAGGAGGACGCAAGGTAGCACTGGTGCCTGGATGGCAGGAGACCAGATGCAAGCGGGGTACCGGAGCAGAAGACAGAAGCTGGGTCGGGGTCACAAGCCGGGGTCACAAGCCAGGGTCAAGCCAATCAGGAGCAGCAGTGCAGAATCAGGATCCAAACGGAGGGTCAGGAACGAGCAGAGGTCAAAGCCGGGAATCAAATAAACAGAAGATAACAGGAACACAGGAACTACAGACACAGGAATATCTGAGGATCAATCAGCAATGGATGTGTGCCCCAGGTCTATTTAAATAGGGCTTCAAGATGTCACTTCCTGTGTTACTTTGCGTGCGCTTTCCAATGCGCCCCCTGATGTGCACGCACACGGATTGCCCTTATTTGCCCTTTGACCCTGAGAATGGGGCTCATGCCACTCTGGGCATGCGTGGATCATCACTTACAGCAGGCTATGTGAGAGTGGTGACACCAGGAAGTTCATATTGTGAATAAAATTGTGTCAGTGCATTGAGGAAGTCCATCCTATGGCCATCTCTAATAAGTAAGTTTACACACTTCTAGATGGATCTGGTTATTAGGAGAGGGGGAGAACTTATGGAAATTCAATATAGAAATACAGATTTATTTGTATGTTTTGTCCATAGATACCCTTTAAGAAAACTGCAGCATTTAAGGTCACATATGTGACCTCACCCCATAACAGACCATTCCCAATTCAGCTGTGGGTCATTTTTCCATGTTAAGCACATTTGTTACACTGGTGATTATTTGTAATTAGTATGTTTTTTTTTTTTGACTACACACATTAGCAAACTTGTGTGCTTTGCAGGCACAAGCGTCAGCCATTATTGTAAATAATGGAAACCTAGTGTTTATAGAAGGGGGGTGGGGTGGCTAATGGCCTCATAAACTAATGGGTTTTTTAAAGATTAATTTAAAACCAAGTCTTCCACAAAGCGAGATAACAGCCGACTCCAGAGAGATTCTTGTCTTAACAAATAGCTGACATGGAAGCCAAGCGCTGAACATCCCGAAATGTTTGCTTTCTCAGCTAATAAATATTACCTTAACACTCATTGGCTGGTAAAGTATGAATAAATATTTCTTCATACAACAACCTTATTCAGACATTGTCATAAATTATTTTGAAGCATTAACGCTACAGCCGCAGTAATTGGAAATTTGGACGACATCTGAATTTCTGTACTTTAATGTCTGAAAATGTATGATGCACTCAATGTTCCATTTTTTTTTTCCCCTTCATGGTGATGTCGATCATTTTGTAAAATATAATTTTATCCAGCTTAATCTTTTAAATGGAAGGTCTAATGTTTTTTTTTCTATATATATTTGTTATTAGGTTCACAACTAAAAAACAAAATACAATTTTAACAAATATTTTTCTGCTTTTTTTTTTTTTTCCAAAAAGAATTAAAACATTATTAGGGTTATTCAGAAAAGGGTGAAGAGTTTGGAGAAGGCAGGAGAAGTGAACAATCTAGGACAACATAGCTGAACTGGAAAGTGAGCTGAATTGGAGAATTTTTCCAAATCGGCTATTTTGGCCTAGATTGTTCACTTCTGCCTTCTCCAAACTCTTCTCCCTTTTGTGAATAACCCTGTTAATAAATTAAATAAATGAAATATTTGTCTATAACCTTCTATTGTCTTTATATGTTTAGTACACTAATAGAACTGATAGAATAAAATCTATTTGCAAAATGTGGAACCCCTCTTTTCCATCTTTCTTTATCCCTTGCCTGTTTTTAAGATGTTTAAAAGTAACATAAAGCATTTTTAAAAATAATACATTTTAATTTAATAAACTGAAATTGAAATAAATCATTACATTGCAAAAAAAATGTTCATTTTTGCAGTTCCAGCCAGGAGGTGAAAGTCTAAGCTCTTTTTTAAATGTGTTTGCTAAGCTAAACCTATAATGATTTGCAGAAAAGGTCAGTTATTTACAGAGCTGTATAGTGGGAGCTCAGATTACACATATAGCTTAGAGGAGTGGCTTACAGCCTCAAACCCAGATGGGGCTGAACTGGAAAGAAACAGAAGAAAAAGGATAGGTTGTGTTCTGTCTTTAGAAAATCCAGAAAGCTATACACACCTGTAATATTTTTTTTTAATAAGTGGGTGTGAGGAAGTGGGTGTGTCACCGAAAACGCATTCAGCAGTGGTAGCGTGTCTCTGCAGACAAGAAGAGCTTCTGGACTGTTTTCTATTGTCTCCTACTCATATTCACAGTAGAAAAATCACTGAGGACTATTAGTCCATTAACCTTAACCCTTGCTTCTTTTGTGAGTATAATCTGTATATATGCTTTTACATCATTAAAAGGTTTTATTGCACCAGGTCAGGGGCCCAGTGTTTCTTTATGTTTTATACAGTGTTTAGGATCCCTCTTCTGTAATGGGGCAGCCTTACTGGATTTCAAGGAGTTTTTTGGGGCTACAGGAGGGTCTCTTTTTGGCGCTGGTTGGTGCTTAATTTGGAGCTAATTTTATTTGCAGTCAAAACATTTGTCAGTATTACCTGTGATTCCTCCCAGATGCAGTAGGGTGACACCTAAAGCTGTGTTGCTGCTTTTAGCAGTCTACAGCACACCATGCCTACAAACAAGCTTGCAGCTGCTATTAGCCCTCCCATCAACAGTACTGTGAACCCAGGTTGGCATGATGACGCACCCCCATGGACTTTATCGATGATGCCTGAAGAGGGTTGAATGACAGCCAGTAAGAGGAGCACCATCTAGAGGACAAGCCAACCTATTGTGTGAGGAACACCACCGCATTAAAACTTACCCCTGTATAGGAAGACAGGGAGTGCAACGTGGTGACACAGATACTTGAGAGAGTAGAATTCAAGTGGTATGAAGTGATGAGAAGTTGTGGTACACTGGTGACATGGGGTCAGAATACCTTCTGAAGTTGGTAACAGGTGGGCGGTGCTGCTCCAAGTCAGCGTGCAGAGACAGAGTCGGGAACAGGCTGGGCCAGTTACTTGCGGACAGTGAAGTATTAAAGGGCAGGAACCGTAGTCGGAGGAACACCATGAGGCTGGTACTAGGAGACAAGACAAGGATCAGGAGACAAGCAAACAGGTCAAGGAACAAACAGATAGTGACAGGAGTCAGGATGCAGGATCGCAAGTTACAGGAGTACTGCTGAAGACCTTCCAGCATTGAGGCCTGGCAGAGTCTCAGTTTAAATAGGCAGCTTGGAACCACTGTGTTCAATGAGTGTGTATGCATGCAGAGAGACATGTATATGGACATGCATGTGGCTTCACATAGGTGCACAACCATGCACATTTCTATGTGTGAAACTGTGAACAATCACACATGCATGTGCAGGTGCTCAAGCTCAACCCCGGCTTCACAGGTTGGCATAAATTTCATGACCCAAAGCTGTTTTTTTTCTATTTTTTTCTACTCCTGAGCAATTTTTAAACCTGTAGTTGTGCTTCAGTCACTGATCAGGAAGATAAAGCTGATGCCGCTTACTCAGAGGGTATTATTTACCTACAACACCGTAGAAATTCACAACAAATGTTGCCTCTGGCGTCCCACCCAGCTCCTGGCAACCAGTGACATAGCTGGTTGCCAGGAGCTGAGCGGGACACTGGCATACTAAGTTGCTAAGAGCTGGGTCATACACATCTCCCTGCCCGGCTCTTTGCAACCAGAACAAGCTGGGAGATGTATATGCAGGCAGGGAGAAGTGTATGCAGGTAGGATGCCGTCCAGAGCGCCCCAGGTTGCTAAAAGGCAACCTAGAACACTTTGGATGGCATCCTGCCCCCAAACACATCTCTCTGCCTACTCTGGTTGCCAGGAGCTGGGCGGGACGCCTGGTTGAGCGTCTCAGGTTTCTAAGAGCCGGGCAGGGAGATGTATATAGGTGAGGGGTGGGAGAGAAAAAAATGTGGCTGTCTCTGTGGGTCGGGGGACTTTCAGTGACCCATGGAGTGGTGTCCCCCTTCAAGTGGCACCCAGGGCATGTGCAATATGTACCACACCCTGGATGTGCCACTGCTTACTCTATGGTAGTACTCTCTTACCTGTCTGATCGACTTCCTTACTCTGAGAGTCTTCAAGCATCTGCATTCCCCCAACTAATCCCACTGTCATCTCATGTATCTGGGCTTTTTTTGAAATCTTTTCTGTGCACATCAAGTTATGCAAATATGGATCATTTTCTTCCCCTAAGTATAAAATCCCTGTGCTTGCTTAGCTATAACCATACAACATCTACATTTATTAGAAACTCCTGATTATATGCATTCTCCACAAACTGAGTAGTTAAGATTCCAGCCGCCATGCCAAAGATGTCTTAGCAAATATAATTTCTTCCTAACCTCATATATTGGCTCTTGGGTATATTTATTAACCAGCCCAGCATATGGCAGCTGTAAGAAAGTATAACACTATTAGCATTCCCTTCTCTTCTGAAAGTCTTTGTAAACAATGTGTTACTTTTAAAAAAAACTGTTAGATCAAGAATTGAAGTGCAAGTCTACTGTTTCGAAGGGTAAATACCAGATTAAAGGACTCCTTTATGCTATAGCAAGGGTAGGAAAACTCCGGCCCTTTGGCTGCTGTGGAACCAAATTAGGCATTGCAACAACCTGACAGCCACAGACATGACTCGCTTCACTACAGCTGGAGGGCTGGAGTTTGCCAACCCTACACTATAGCAATTAATTAGAGGACATCGCATTCACATTCCGTAAAGGGGGGTTGCCAATGCACTACGGTGGACGAATACCTAACCTGCCCTGTTTTGCAAACACAACACATGGCATACACATTATGTTGCGTTACAGCTCGGGTGCATTGCAGGCTAAGGTACGTGCTGTGTAGTAACTGGAAATAATACAATCAGTTGTGCTGTATGTGAGTAGTATGCTTATAGGAGAAGCAGAATGATAGAGAGATGATCATTCTGCTGCTTCTACATTTACTGTCCAGTAGAGATGAGGCTGGGCTTGGTGCAAACCCAGTTCATCTGCGTACCCCGAAGCTTGCACAAAAATCTGACCACCACTCCTTCCTCCCGACCCAATCAATGGCAGAAATTGCGTTGAGCGCACTCCCTACCCCCTACCCCAGAGTGTCCCAGGTTGCTAAGAGCTCTCATAGCTCATTGGGCCATGTGACCCAATGAGATGCTGCCTGAGTTTTGAGTGGGCTTTGGCTTACTCAGGCAAACTGGGTTCCCACAAAGCCTAGCCTCATCAATACTGGCCAGTCACAGGGTGGGGGCAGAGAGGAGACCTGTATGTGTTACTGTTTGACTTGAAACTCCAGCAATTTTAGAGCAGTAATTAGGTAAAACATTTGCCTGTTTTTTTTTTTTCTGCTGTGTATACGATGAAGAGGTTGATCCTGATTTTCTGTTTCACTGCCACTGTGTCAAAAGTAAGGGGAAATCCCTACAATGGAGATGCAAATAGCAATATTGTCACGTACCTGGATGGAAACCAGGTGGTAATAGGAGGAGTAAGGACACAGAGAAGCACAAGTGCTGATGCAGTGGCCAAGCAGATTCTCTATCGGAAGATGATGGCAGGAACCAGGCAGCAGACTGGAGCAGCATCTGGAAGCTGGAGCTCGTATGAAGGGTATCAGCACAGAGATAGGTTGTGGAACCCAGACAGAGGCATGTGAGGATCAAGGTCGGAGTCAAGGTCACAAGCCGGAGTCATACACTGGAGAATCTGATGCAAAGATGCGGTGCCAAATCCACAGGTGCAAATGGAGTCACAGTCACAGGCGGGGGGCATACACAGGAGAATCAGATACAAAGACAAGGTGCCAAGTCGGTAGTCAGAAAGAGAGTTGAGAACGTGAGCTATAGTCGTACACAGGTCAGTTGGACAATGGGTTTAGATAGCAGGAACACAGGAAGGAGCTAAAGACCAGTCAGCAACTAGTTTAGGACTGATTTTAGTAGGTCATCTGGCACCAACAGGCATGCTAATGCTTATGCGCAGGAGTCCCAGTGCACACACGTCTGCGCGCACAAACACCAGCATGTGTGCACCCGCTGGTCAGTGCATGTTTGCCCCTAGTCCAGTAAGCAGGGCTGAACAATACAGAAAGTGCGTGCACAGAACCGCACTGATTTCTTGGTGAGTACCTGTGGGAAGGGGTTACAACTTATGTCAAGTTTTTTTTATGGCCACCAAAGTCCATAGGGAAGATTTTATATTAGTTACTGGCCCAGTGATAGTTGTCAACTTATATTAAAGGTGACATAGAACCTGCATTAGAAATCATTAAAATCGATTAGAGAAAAGTAATAATATACAGCAGAGGGACAAGGGTAGACATAGAAACATACAAGCACACTAACAAATACAACTTGTTCTTAATTTATCCTCAAGGAATACTAGAACTTACACCTCTTCACTTCTAAGGAATGTTAGAATGAGCAAGGAAAATTATGTTTCCATCAGTTTAAGCTTGTCACTGCAGTCCTTCATGAGATGAGAAAGATATGATTTTCCTTAAACATTTCAAATTGATGTTTCCAGTGGAACACTCAAGAACACCTCTTAATTTCAACCAAGAAATTCAAAATAAAAATATTAATGCCTTGGCTTTTGTGAAAATCCATAGATTAAAAATAGGCAGTGAGTAATGAAGGAAATGTGAACTCCCAAGCACGCTGTAAGTCTGGAACGACTTTCTGACTTTGGGCTCTATCTTCTGGTGCCTGGGTGGTATGTTACATTTCTCTGCTCAGACAAAAGATACATACATGCTACAGATTTCCTAACACATTTCCAGAAGAAAAAAAATGATAAAGAAAGATGATCATCATTAAGCAATAGGTAAACAGAATGGGCTTGTGTAAACACGAGCAATGGGCAGAAGACCTGCTGCTTTTGTCCATTTATCCATCTTTATGTAAATGATGGAAAATTCCATTCTGTTTTCATTTAGCTGAAGTATCAGAAAGGTTGAGACATGACACCGGCCATCATCCTTCAAGCCAGCTGGCAAAACCAGAGGAAGACTTCTTAGAAACTCTGATTCTAAGACTCTTGAAAACAACTGTATACATGGTCTTCTTTTGATGGACTTGGCACAGTGGAATCTTCATCCTCCTTGTCAAGAGTGATGAGCTGTTAAAGCAAGGAGCAACCTGGCATTGCTCCGGAATAGCTAGCTACTGTTCCTCCTCTGTGTTCTGTCTGGGTAAGGTTTACTTCAGATATATACAGTTTACTTCTCATTGTTTATATCTGACTTGTCTTAATGCATCGTCTTTACTTCCAGAAGAGAAGGCTAATGTTTATTTCACTGATCATAACACTAAAGTGAAAAATGTAACCTCCTCGGCTTGACTGGTAAGGGGGAAAAAAAAGAAGAAACAATATTTTTCCGGCTAGTACTATGCTTGAAGTAAAATTTACAACCAAAGCAACACAAACACAAATGTATTTTTTTTGGTACAGAATCTAATAATGACAATAATTATAATAAGAAAAAGTACATAAAACATATTAAAAAAATAAATAAAATGATTATATATATATATA